>NW_015650696.1:30746-50109 GCF_001515625.1 Sinocyclocheilus rhinocerous | reverse complement strand
TATTCTCAGAAAAGTGTGATTCATCAACTGTTCATTTACGACACAGAGAGAGAGAGAGGTTGTGTATGTATGAATTACCACCGTTTTGCTGCGTTTCTCTATTAACAATAAAGCTATGGCTTTAATTGCTTTAGAAACTACGATGTTACCAGCTCCTTGTTGAGAAAGATCATGTAGTTCTTCAGCGATTATGCCGTTTTATTGATAAAATTGCTTAAACGTGCGCGTGAGATACAGTGAAGACAGCGCATTAGTTTAGAACTTCTAATTGGTGGGGAGTGCACAATGTAAACATGAAACATATGCCATTACCTATATTGTACTGTGGTACAGTTATAGAGGCCCTTCATAATGCAGAGGTCAAGTGCCTGTTCTGCCAATATAGCAATGGCCCTATAGTATGCAATAAACAGCTGTTTTACCAAATTCTGCTGAGGTGAAATTCAGTGCAGTCCCGTATCGTAATATGCATCGTATCGTGGCCTCTGTATCGTGATATGTATCGTATCGTGACTTTGCTGGTGATACACACATATATATATACACACATGCATACATACACTTTTTAGGCACTCACCGAATTGAGCCAATGATGTGCCTAAATCAAGTGCTGGTGATTGTCTCTGGCGAGGCATTAGGAAAAAATACTAGTTTACACCAGTTATGCCCAGAGACATGGCTCACACGTGAGGCTGTAGGGTGTAAGCATCAGACCCCCATAGATGTAAGGCTACGTTTACACTAGTGCATTATCGTTTTAAAATAAAACCGATTCTCGTCCACACTGGCATTTCCACTGCGTTTCAAAAAAGATCTGCATCCACACTACATATGACCGAAAACGCATGTCATGTGACCATTCATGCACACTGTACATAAGACGATTTATAAGATTTATACTACGCTTTTACTCAAAACTCAATTAAACCACCATCGAGTGTTTGTAATAACTTCTGATTGTAATCTACTGTGGGTTTTGGCCATATAATGTTGCTGAAATATGTTATTTGTAGCCTTATATATCAAACTAATCGCTACACCTGCTTAGCATTTCTCGTGTAAACACCCTGTATTGTTATAAAAACAGGCAGAATCTCATGAAGATCACATACAAATCATATACTGTCGTAATCGCGTGTTTATTAGCTTCATGTTTCATCCGTAGAAATGTTTTCCTGGGTTTCTTCTGTACAGAACTGAACGCGGAAGTGACATGGACGTTCGTCATCGGAGACAGGGTGGGATGTGAACGCGTAATATGATTGACATATGAGCAGCGAATGAGCTTCCTCTGAGTCAGAACAGCGATCGTGGAAGAGAAAACACAGGCAGACAGCAATGGAAGCAGCTAATGCTCATCAGTAAATCAGTGGAAAATGAATGGAAATGATGATTCTGTCTGAGCTATGCGTTTTAAAATGAAAACGCACTAGTCTAGTATAAACGTAGAGTAAAAGATGTGGAAACTTTATTAAAACTATTTGCACTGATTTATTGTGTTGGTTACATTTGGTCAGAGGCGGACAAAGTACTCAACTCCATTACTTGAGTGAAAGTACAGATACTGCTGGTCAAATATTACTCCATTGCAAGTAAAAGTTGTAAAGACAGATTTTTACTTAAGTAAAAGTACAGAAGTACTTGCTTTTAAAAGTACTTAAGTACCAAAAGTAAATTTCCTTTTTTATGTCAATGCACATATTTTTTATTGTTGTACGTAATACTTGCAATACTTCTGAAGCAACTTAGAACATTACACCTGCTGAATACACTGACTAGCTTGTAGTATATTTGGAATAAAGAGCTTTTATTTGGAATAAAGAGCTTTTAGAACGTTAAAAACCTATGGGGAAAAAATACATTATTTAACACCCCTACCCACCCCCACAAAAGCAGGAGGGTAGTGATCTCACACAGCTCTGACAGTGTGTGCACACATCTATGTGTAGCCATTCATCCACATTTGAACAGAGTGGACAGTGAAATCCTGTAAATACAGAATGATAAGGAAGAAAAAAAATCACTGGTCAGTGCTCAAAAAATGCTGGGAAATCACTTGATGTAGCCCCAAGAGTGATTACTGATAAACTGTCTGAAAAAAAGAAAGTCACGTTTTAGAGAAGAAAAAAATCACCCACTGACTTTCAAAGCTGCTACATAGTAACGACTTTCTACTTCGAGGACCTTGATAGAAATGTAGTGGAGTGAAAAGTACAATATTTGTCTTTCAAATGTAGTGAAGTTAAAGTCATAAATTCCCAGACAAAATAATACTCAAGTAAAGTACAGATACTCAAAAGTGTACTTAAGTACAATACTCAAGTAAATGTACTTAGTTACTGTCCGCCTCTGCATTCGGTTCCTTTGTGCAGTGGCTCAGGAGATGAGACTTTGAGTCTGTAAAAACATCAACAAGCTCAAAAATTAAAACCAATGTTTTTTTACTTAATGTGTAATGTAATTTTGTTAAAATGTATTTAATAAAATTGGTATTGAAAAAAAGTGTATTGAAGTCAAGGTATCGGTATCGAAAATTTTAGAATGATACCCAGCGCTAATTATGAGAATAATTTTAACCAATGATTTAGCTCTGCAGACCATTGGTTAAATCTGAGCTGCAGTTTCTTTTTTGTTTGTTTTTTTTTGCTCAGTCACAACAGCTGCCCCCTTCATTTGCATTTTTCTATTACCTCTAACTGCAATGAAACTAAATGATGTTTTCTGCAATAATAATTCCATTATCACTTTTTTGAGCAGCACATTATGATGTGAACAAGTCTTTGTCTGTTTCCCTGCTCTTAAAGACACCCATCTCGAATAAAGTGCTTGAGTTCAGACATTACAAATGAATCTGCCTCTTACTTAAGCTTTGACAGGAGCAGGTAAATTTTTCACCCGGATCAAATCTCTTTTTTTTAAAGTATCAGCACATCTAGAGAACTAAATTGAAAAATAAACTGTCAGGTTTTGGAGAAAGGGTCTGGGTTTAGCTCCAGCCGAGCACTTTCTCACTTTCAGAGGCACCTTGAGCCCATGTAAGGTTGGCAGGTGTGAGCACTAACTCAATTAGCGCGAGTCACAGGGCATCTGTTCCATCAGCCTACCACAGTGACACACTTACTCAGAGTACATGAGCCACGTCTACTAATCTTCCACAACTGGACAGGTCAACCGCATGGGGAAGTTTACACTACTCTACTGATCAAGAGGGGATTCCTTGAGAGACCAAATGAAATGATAGACTCAAAACCGGAACGTCCAGTCCTGACCAGACCAGTCCTGTCTGAATCAAATACGGCTCTTTTTTCTTATGCGAGCTCTGTAAATATTACAGAGTTGTTTGGTTAACTCGCTCCATCCTTTGAGAAATCTAATCCAATCCAGTTATGAATGACTGTATAGTGTAGATATTTTTCACAATGCTTCTCATTTCTTTTGAACTTTACTGGATACCGTAGCTAAAGCTAATTTTCCATTGTGCGCAAATCTGCCTTATGCCCCTTCATTATGGATTCTGACCTCTTTGCAGCTTTATGGGTAAAATAACAGTTAGAGGTTCATGCACTGCCTGCAGGCATCCCATCTGACGTTAGAAAAAAAAAAAAGAGAAGAAAATGGCCACTGCACCGACAATGCAGTGTATACCGGCAATATATTTATAAATATAACTACAAATCAGCATATTAGAATGACTTCCGAAGGATCATGTGATACTTAAAACTGGAATAATGGCTGCTGAATATTTTTGAACGAT
This sequence comes from Sinocyclocheilus rhinocerous, assembly GCF_001515625.1. NCBI lineage: Eukaryota > Metazoa > Chordata > Actinopteri > Cypriniformes > Cyprinidae > Sinocyclocheilus > Sinocyclocheilus rhinocerous. The sequence continues at coordinate 46,355 of NW_015650696.1, read as the reverse complement.
TTGCCATCACAAGAATACTTTTTACAAAATATATTCAAAAATAGAAAATAGTTCTTAGTAATAATCGCCTTAGTAATAAAAAAAATCCCAATTCCACCCCAACCAGTAATTAAAATCACAGATGTTAATAATTGTACTTTTCTAAACAAATGTTTGAGTTACCCCAATTTAAACAGCATCAAAGACAAAGAATAAATGCCAACTACCAAAGAATAACTTCCAGTCTGGTACTAATCACACTGGTGGACTGGTGAAAACCAACAATGAGCAGGCCCAGGTAAACATGGGTATAGGCCGCTCTAGCATGGCACACTGACAGGGATAACAGGACACGGGCTGGCGCAGATCACAGTGCCCCCGGGTGTAAGAGGCAGATCAGACAGAGAGCTTGTGTTTGGCTTCAGAGCTCATGGCCAGGATGAGCTCTTTGGGTCATGAGTGAAAGCAGATGTGGGAAGCAGGTTCAATAAGCATGAATCATTGTTCAGGTACAACTGTGACTCTGCTTTTTCAGATTTAGCAAAACTGACTTGCAGTTTGGCCAAATACAGATGGAGCATTACATAGTTTCTGGAATGATGATGCAGTGGCCAACTTCATGATAGAAAGTAATGACCATACACAAACAGAACACACTGTTCTATGAAACCAAGGGGATCTATCTGAATAATCAGTTATTTGTAAAGCACAATACGTGCTGGTACAAAGCAATAATGTGACAAACTGTCTCACAGCCCCCAAGTGAGAAAGCCAAAGGTGAGCAGCAATGGTTAACAATAAATAAATAATTTATTGTTATTTATTCCACAATAAATAATTGCAATATTTATTGTGGAGATAAAAACGTAAAAATCATTTCTGCACATCAGTTTCCAATTACACCAGTGGTTTCCAAATGGGGTCCTCAAGATAATTTAAAATGATTTAAAATAAAACAAGCATTATAATTAGCCTAAAAACACAGATACAGACAATATATTTCTTATTTTCTTATTCACCCCCATTAACAATTTTTTAACAAAATATCATACATTTTACGAATATACATTTTTCTAGTTATGCCGAGCTCTAAAATGTAAAAATAGCCTACATCTTTCTCTTTTATCCTTTTCCGGTAAATCACAATCCCGTGCGAATGCACCACACGAAATTCAGATGTGGGGGGGTAATTTCAAAATCACACAAGGTCCCCAGATAATACTAATCACGTGCGAATAGGGCTTAAGACAATACCTCATGACTGACGTGTCAAAACTGCTGTTGTATGTGCCTGTGTGAAAGTCAAGCTAAATGAAAGTTTCATGATGATAACAGTACAGGGAATATGAACCTGCCTGTATGCAAGCATGAATGCCCATTTATTACCATTACGCTTGCCTGATGGGGAAAATGGAGCATGGAATATGACTATGCCATCCAAGGATTTGCTAAGCATGATAAATAAATGCAACTAACTCTATAATACCAGGCCCATCTACAATGCAGGGAACACACAAAGCTAAATATATACAGTCATGATGAGATATGCTATATGTACACAGCATCACATTAAACAGCACAGCAATGATAGCTGAAGATGAATCACGTGATCATCCTGAACACTGAAAAACATGATTTTTGCCCCGATTTCCCACCGATTTACAGTCTGGAGAATTTGACACTAGTTGCCGAAAGTCAGAGCCGGTCTGCAGATTTGAGTTGACAGATTCCATAGAAAATCACGTAGTGTATGATGGTCACAGACTCAGGACGTTTACAGGCTTCAGATTATGATTCCATCCAGTCGGAGGAGATCAAACATGTTTGATATTTTCAGTCAATTTTAGAACACATGTTTTCATTTGTCAAGTGTCTCCTAGTAACAGAGCGCATTTTCATGTGCTTAAAGAAGTGTGTTTGTTTGTTCCCGTCATTTCAGTGACAAATGTTTTATAAACAAGGCCCAGTTAAACGCTGGATTTGCACATCGTTTGATAATGAAAGATGGAGCGGTCCCCGCGATAAAAGATCCTGGTCAGGAGTCAGAACTGCAGTAAGTAAAACTGCATCAAATTTCTGTGTTTTGTTGGCAATCGGTGCGTAAGGGCTCATGACTCTTTAGCTCCGCCCATGGCATGCCTCCAGGAGATCGGCTGTTCTCAAAGAGAAGCGTAAAGCTGTATCTTTCTTTTATAATTCTGAAAAAACAAAAGACTCTTCGGAAATATGAAGAATGCAATAAGGCCAACTATTCACTAAAAATGTTTTTTTTATTGAAGTATGAAGTTCTTATGAAGTATTCTAATTTGTTGAGATAGTTAATTGGTGGGTTTTTGTTAAATGTGAGCCAAAATCATCACAATTAAAAGAACCAAAGACTTAAACTACTTCAGTCTGTGTGCATTGAATTTATTTAATACACGAGTTTCACAATTTGAGTTGAATTACTGAAATAAATGAACTTTTCCACGACATTCTAATTTATTGTGATGCACCTGTATATAGGTACTCAAGATTAACATGAGATTGGAAACGGTGTGTTATGTCCCCTTTAAGAGGCTGAGTTCAGTCCAGCCGGCATAATTTCAAGATGATCCTCGGTCACATTAATGCCTAGCTGAGACAAAGTCATTTGCCACACATTTCCATAGGCAGTGAAAGGTTGGGTGACCAAAAAAAACCTTCCTACTTTTAATTCAAATGTTTCATATTTCACAAAAGAGATCATATTTAAAAAATGTGGGGAAAAACTGCATGATTTAAAGCTATGAATGCATTTTTTTTTTTTTTACATGGAAAAGATATGCTCTGAGATTTTGATAACTCATCTTATGTTGCGCTGGGAAAAAGTAATGCAATTTTCAAGCAATCTAAGAGTGCAAATTCATTACCAAAATACAAACTTTCTTTTTTTGGGAGTTGCATTCAAAACTCACTTGGTTTAAAATCTTTTCTAAATATAAAAGGCTGCATAAATGGTTCTTGATACTTAAGACAGGCAGAACAAGCCACAGCTCAATGGCGAAGGCAGAAACAACCCTTAGTAACAACAAAGCAGCAGAAAACGCTTTTTCACTGAAGTTCACTTAAACTCTCAATGGATTGTGGTCCACAGCTGAAGAAAGAAACCGAGAGCTGAACCACTGACTGGGTGGCTACAACCGTCTCAAGTATGAAAGAAAAGCCTTTAAAAATCTTGGAAGTATTGCTAGGGGCAAAACAAGAAGGCAAAAACATCAATCTCAGAATAACAGAAAGTATAAAGATCTGATTTCTCTCTATTTTCTTAGAAAACAGTGAAGGGAGTGTCTGTTTGTGTGTAGGAGTACTGAGGCTCTCTGCCTTGTGGTTAACATATGGTTTTCCAAAATGATCTTGGAACACTTTTGAATTTTATGCCTAATAAAAAAATATATATTCCCAAAGATTTCAGGCTCAGAATCACTGTTCGCGGTCATAGATTGGGGCATGAAAAAGCTTTCAGAGGTCATCTGAAACAGCCCAGTCACAGAGCTCACACCTACATGTGTGCTAAATAGCCATGAAACACCTTGTGGTATGCGACTTTCCAATTACATGGTAAGATTAATAGTATTAACAGAAAGACAACATTTCACAATCTTTCAATGACTTCATCCCCCCTGATGTCACATCGGGCACACAGGCTATTGGATAATGTTCACCAACAGCCAACAGTGATCATTTTAAGCATCATTTTTGCAACCTACATTCAGGTCTCACTCCATTCTGGTTTGTAAAACTCACTTTTTATAGTCCAATGAATTCCTGATGCATTAAAATCAAGACCTACAATTTTTTCATTGAATATCCTCTACCACTAGAAAACGTAAAAGTCTTGAAGCTAAACTGTTTACCAATAACAAGTCAATTTGACTTTAATGTGTTTGGTATGTAAATATTAACATATCAGTTATATGAGTACCATGCAGTTAAATTGTTTTGATGACATGATGAGCATTTAAACCAGTACAGGAAAGCAGTTCAGTTTGTTTTCTGAATAAATCATCACAGTAACGACAATATACCACCTATTCCAGGGGTTCTCAACTGTAACCCTCAAGGTCCACCTCCCTGCAGAGTTTCTGCTACGCTCCATTTGCCTCAGATGTCAGAACTGGAAATGATGTCACAACCGAGTTGACAATGTTCCAGTACACAAGTTTGAAAACCAAGATGGACGTGTCCATTAATAGCAATACCAGTCAATAAAAACACATTAAAAGATGGTATTTTGTACAGATAGCATCAAAGTATCATGTCCACAGATAGAGGTTGGGCAGAACTGTGTGCACCATTTAGTTTATTTAGACACAGACAAACAGAAATGCAATATATTACTACTGTTTCACTTCTGTTGATGCTCTGAGAAGCCATACTGGATTCTAAAGTCAGAATTGTTACAAAAATTCCAACTTGAGGGGGCATTTCAGTTAAAAGTTCCTACTGGGAACTCGGAATTTCTGACTTACGAGTACAAATGGAATGCACCATTAGCTCCGACCTTGATCAAACTCATCTGCCAATAACTTTCTAGTAATCCTGTTAACCTTGATTAGCTTGTTCAGGTGTGTTTGGTTAGTATTGGAGCTAAACTCTGCAGGAAAGTGGACCTCGAGGGCCACGGTTGAGAAGCCCTGACCTATACACACAAACATGAAAACACATGGAGTTGTTGAGGAGATGAAGCCATCTCTGAGCTCTCACCTGTGCCGATGCTCGTCATGACCTCCCACGCCATGAATGACCTGTCTGCTGCTGTGCCTTGCCTCCTTCTCTGACTCGATGTGCGGTATCAACACGTCCTCCAAACCAAAGTCAAAGCGCTTGTGTTTGGAATTGTCTGGAAGGAAGAAAAATGCTCCGAAGCACAAGGTGATGAAGGCACTGAGGATGAGGAGGAGGATGAACTTCTCTGAGAGCCGTAAGGTGGCTCTGTGATGGGGGAATGAGGAGGCACCTGGCGAGAGGGTAGGTATCCTACGTCCCGATAGTGGCAATAGAGCCGGTGTGGTCATATTTTGATGATGAACTGAAATATGGTGGGATAAGTGTCAAGGTCGTTTTTGTGTAAGCCACACTATTATCTCATTGCGGAGCTTTACTGCCAAATGTCTGCTTATCTCTTAGAAATGGAGTTGTCCTGTAGATCACAACTGTTTCCACTTGTTCTGAAAACAAAAAAGACATTTTCAGACACCGACTATCACGAGGCATTCAACAGAAGCTTGCCATTAAAAATGAACTTCAGTTTCCATGGCAATTATGTTAAACAGCAGAAAGAACATGAGTCTAAATTTTTATTAGACAACAGGTAGCTCCAGTCCTCCAAATATGATTCTCTGGGTTTAGTAGTCATTTCAGTTATTAGAAGTAAATTGGTCTAATATTTCTCTAATATAATATACGCTTTTCAAGTAGAGTTGGAAATACCCTAATTACGAGTTCCAAGCACACAAGTACAGATGATAAACGTGTCGCCAAGTTGACAGACATTGGAAGGGGCATGTCAATATACAAATATATGTCTGTATCCATGTGTCAAGCACTCAACTTTCATGGTTTGCTTAACATTCAGTTGTGATACCATGCATAAATAAGTTAAAGATGTATTTATTTATACATCATAAGACGTAGTTATTTGGGTGTTTTGTTTCCAACTTGAATGTGTGGCATGTCACAAAAATGGAAGCCAAATTTGGAGGTTCCCAAGTGCACTTGAAGGCAGTAATAGATACCGCAAAAATAGTACGAGTGCTATGCAAATACTAGTATACTACTTTGACACCACTTTGCTCTGAATGGTGTTCCTGATAGCACACATACATCTCGGAGACATGCATGTTTACATCTGGAAGACGCATTTTTTAGAGCGTTTGCTCATATGAAATACGTCTATATGACATTTCCTGTCAGACGTCAAATAGATGTTTAGAAAATGTCTTTAAGATGTTTAAGATTTAGAATGTATGTAAAACTGACATCTTAGAGATGTTTATTAGATGTTTGTACACAGCAGATGCTTTCCAGATGAAGCGATCTTTAACAGACATCTTGCAGATGTGCGTGTGCTATCTGGGGTTTCTCTCACTAGCAAGCCAAAAATAGAAAACATAGAGCTGGATTCCAGTGATTACAGTAGCTGTGTCTGAAATTGCATACTGTCTAGTAGGTGCTACGGTTGGTTTGAATGAAGGTTACTTCGCAATTGTTAAAAAAGTATGTTCTATATAGCATGAATATGGGTAGTATGAATGAAATACAGACACATTACATCCTCTACATTTTCACTGTCACATGACCCACCAGCGACAGTTGTGTCACTTCACTGCCATTCACAACTCCTCTCCTGTGGCCTTATGGGATAGTAAAGTATTTATCAGATGCACAGTTTAGAAACTCACCGGAAGTAGTAGGTCATATGGGTCCTTTTCTTCTACCGTTTAATAAATACTATGAATTTGGGCATACTACTCCGTTCACATACTGCTTCTCACCTATTATATATAGTAGGGAACCCAGATAGCACACGTACGTCTGCAAGATGTCTGATAAAGATCGCTTCATCTGGAAAGCATCTGCTGTGTACACACACATCTGATAAATGTCTCTAAGAAGTCAGTTTTACACACATTCTAAATCAAAAACATCTTAAAGACATCTTCTGAATGTTTATTTAGCATCTGATAGGAAACGTCCTATAGATGTATTGCATATGAGCAAACACTCTAAAAAATCTGTCTTGCAGATGCAAATGTAGATGTCAAATAGACGTCTCCATGATGTACGTGTGCTATCAGGGAACACAGGGAAAGGCTTTGAGCCAGAAGGGGAAATCTGTGTCGCTCCGTTCCACTAAAATACACTGATCCAGTTCGGCGTTACGTCTTTTTGCTTGATAACAGGCCTTGGTGTTCTGACTTATTTTGGTACTATTGTTTCATTGGTGGAAAATAAACATACTAATTGGTCAAATTTTGTATGAAACATTAGTTACTTGACATTAATTACTCTATACTGAAATATAAAAATAACCCTGCTAGTCGTTCTGTTTTACAGAATATTAGCAATGCTGTGATACCTGCAGTATGGTGTAGCACTCCAGCTTGTGTGAATAATTGTAGGGATTGAAAGAGGAATCTTAGCCTTTTTTCATACTATAACACCACCCATAAAAAACATACATGGACTTTTGATTTAGCCTTACAAATGGTCTACATTTAAAGAGGATATTTATCATGAGGACGTTCGAGTATTCGTTATGGCCCAAAACTATTTTAAATCTTGTTTATTTGATGGTTTTGTTTGGATTCGCCCTGGTAAAACACAGGTAGACTAGAGTGAAATAAAATGCCATTATATCAAAACATGCACCAAAAACATACAGTTCGGCACAGACTGTCTATGAGACACTTTTAGCTGTGAGACAAGGTGACACCTGTACAAGTGTTTGCTCTTGATTACAGCGCCTCATCAAGCGGTTCATGCTCAAAACGCCGGTCTTATCTTTAACATCACGCAGTATTTTTCACATTTACATTGATGAAACAAAAGTGTGCACACATACCGTGAGGGTCTTTTTATCATTCTGATCCATGAATCTCGCTTTGATCCAAAAGCTTCTCTGGGGCAAGACGGTTTGTGTCGAGTCGTTATCTTCACGATAAACGGCGAGTCCACCCTCACCGCCGGTTAGGCGTATTGTTTATCTTAAACTAGCAATACAATGATCTGTTATCGATAGGGGAAAACAGTTTGATAAGACAAAACAGTATCGCAACCTATGTAAACAACGAAAACTGGCCAAGCGGATAGTAAACACAATGTTACAAGCACTAGGTGCTTTCGTTAGGCGTGTTAACGATAAAAGTTCCCGTCACATTTGTGCGCTTTCAACGGTAAATATCGCGAAGCGCGCACGGTACTTCAGCACAGGCCTGATCCGCTTGATGCCGTGGCAGCGTCTCTGGAGAGCGATATCGAGAGCCGATTCAATAATGAAAGTAAACCACGGGTGTTTCCCAGCTGCTGGGTGATTCTCTCTACATACTGTCCTATTTTAATAAAAGATCAAGCCGGCCTGCGCTGGACGTGTGCTGCGCCTTTTTCCTCCAGTAAAGGCATTCAGCTGGCAGCCGTGTAGCGGACTGATCCCGTCCTGCCGCTGCTGCATCACCTTGTCGGTGCCTCGGGATAAATCGGCGCCATAGACCATAAATCCACAATTAATGCCTGAAAGTTGCCAAGTTCACGTTCATGTCCCTGCTTCTATACACTGAAGCGTTTGAGATTACGTTACCACCGCCGCCTCCCTTACGTCTTCGTTCCTCCTTTACTTCTGTAGCCGTGTGCGCCGCCAGGCTCCAATATCCAGGATGTTGTTACTGCAACAGCTACTCCTCCTCTCAGTCCTCCAACATCCAGTCAGCTGCCGTTTGGTAAAACCAGGGAGCGTCGCGCAAGTACGAGTCTTGACAGGCAACGCAAAATGAATGGCGGTCAATTATGGACAGTAGAGACCAAAAAGCATCTTTAGAGGTTCCTAATATTATTGTAAATTTTTTCCCCTTTTTGTCTTTTTTATCGTAGTTTTTCTGTGTTTCTGTGTTTGTGCTTTCTTTACTCAATCTGTGCTCAATTTGACGTTTTTTTTTTAAATAGGCATTAGTTGTTTTGTTTAGATATCTGAACGGTTACTATAGTTAACTAAAACTATATAGACAAATATGACAAAACATAATAAAAATAAGAAAATAAAAATGACAAAAACACACAAATACAATTACTATACCTTTAAATAAAATTAAAATTAAAACTGAAAAAAATAAAAATAAAGTTGAATTTAAAATAAAATAAAATAAAATAAAATAAAAACTATTGTAGTATATCAATGATACTAAAATAGCATTGCCTCACGGTAAACTTTTTGCAAAGAAAAATATATAAAAGTTAATTTTCTGGTTCATTTGACTGATTGATTGTATATATTACTTATAATGTCAAAAAGATCATGTTGTTTTACAGCATTAATAAGAGGCAAATATTAATTGCAATCTTAGAAATTATTTACATACAATTAAATATATGTAAATTTTTGGTGAAGCAATCTTAAAGATGATTTGCATGTAATCAAATGTTAAACCTAAGATGACATCATCTTAGGAATGATTTACTATAATCAAATATACATTAAACTTCAGAGGACGCAGTCTTGGGGTTGAATTTAAAATAGTTTGCACCCTTATACATCATGGATCTATCAAAGGACATGTTCACATTGTGCTGAGCAGCCAAAAAAAAAAATAGATCAGCCTGTGACTTAGTCCTTGAGCTGCCAAAAGTGTAGTTCTTTTCTCTTGATTTAAGGATGATTTACCAGACTAACCTTCAGCGAGTGTCGGTGCTGTTGAAGGTTGTGGAGAAAAATCATGTATGTGTGAGTCATACTCAAGAAGCTAGTGGCCAAGGGAGTGGATCTGCTGTCAGTCAGTTTAAGAGGCACACATTTGACACCCTGACAGAAGTCACTGTCAGAAAGAAGGAGTTTCGCTCTGCTGAGTCTTAGTTTTCTGTGAGAATATGACACGGATCACCGGCCAAAAGAAGAATCGCCTTAAACCTCAGACCATATACAAGAAAAAAGACTGGATTAAGAGAAAATAATTCACCATAAACCTCTGTGAAGGCGAAACGAGGACAAAGATACAGGAAAAAGGAAAGGGAACGGGTGATTGATAGGTTTATCTGTTACTTTAAGAGCAGTAGAGGTGAGACCATTCTCCAGCGGGCCTGTATAATGAGTCAGGATGTGCTCTGAGCCTTTGAACTGAGGAATGGTGAACAATAACAGTTTAAACTCAGCAAGCAAATGAATGGGATACAGCTTCAACCTTGAGAAGTCCAGGCAAGGACGAGTTGATTGGCTCCATAAGATGAAAGCATCTGTCAATTGCATATCCTGTCACCAATAAATGTAGATAAGGGTGACTGTATCTGACATTCCCGTTAATGAGGCGACACAGCACTCCAAAGAAAAGAGGGAGTGTGGGGGGCAAAACCCATCTCAGTAACAGAAGTAGGCCTATACCCATGGAGAAATTTAGGTTAAACTAATTAAACAATAGTCTAAATCTTACATTAACCAATCACATCTGAGCCTTATAAAACCAAGTAATAAAATTAGGTTAAGGCAGAACATTTTTAGTGAAAAAATTAATCAGTATATATAATCAAAAGTGCTGTTGTTCCAAAAAAGTTCACAACAGCAGCCCAAATGTATCTTATTTTTTTTATAGAACAGTTCATTAAACAAGAGGATAATATTACTTAGGTGTTGAACACAATATTGCCAGCCACTACTGTATCCGATAAAAACAGCTCTAAACCAAGCCAAAACAGAACCAACCGTCGCACTTTTTCTGAGAATGAATCCTTGAATGAATCAGCGTTTTGAAACAAATTAGTTGAGTGGATGAATCAATGATCAGGCATGCTATCAGTTAGAGACAAAAAAAGCAGGAAAATCTGACCACGCCCCCGGCACTTATTATTATTATTTTATCACATTAAAAGATATATATTATATTGTAATAATACATACTACTGTCCTGTAAAAATAAAAATAAAAAACAGCATTTAATAATCATGATAATAATTAATAATATATAATATAATAAAAGTATTAATAGACTTATTTAAGTACCTGCCAAAAGTTTGGAAACATTACAGTTATTAATGATTTTTAAATAAATCTCTTCTGCTCACCAAAGCTGCATTTATTTGATCAAAAATAAAGTAAAAACAGCAAAATTGTGAAATATTAAGTATTCTAGAGCAGGGGTTTTCAAACCTGTCCTGGAGCCCTGCCCTGCACATTTTGTATGTCTCCCTTATCCGACACACCCGATTCAGGTCTTGCGGTCTCTACTAACGAGCTGATGAGTTGAATCAGGTGTGTTAAATGAGGGTGACATACAAAATGAGCAGGGCTGGGGGTCCCTGCTGAAAAAACCCCCCAAAAAACCCAGCTAAAACCAGCCTAAGCTGGTTTAAACTGGAAGTAGCTGGTCTCCCAGTCTGGCTAGGCTGGTCAAATTGGTTTTAGCTGGTTGTTCCAGATCAGTGGTCACCAACGAACGTGGTAGCCCGTATGGAGTCTCTGAGTCGCCCGCCAAGCACATTCTATAAATAGCCTAAATTAGCTTCGGGCGATAAATGATATCAAATGGATATCGATAAAAAAATTACGATAAAATCTATGTTAATAATGATGATAAGCTCTGGACATTTTTACTCAATATGGATTAATCTAACATCCTATCACACAACAGAAATAAATGTTACAGCAACCAGTCAGTGCATGTCGCTAATAAGTCTGCATGTTCCGTGTGTCTGTGTGAATGCGTGGAGTAGTTTAGTTTCAGCTGATACACAAACTCAAACACACGTGACTCGCGGTGTTTTCAGCATCTGTGTCTCAATATATGAGGACATGAACACATGCACTTCATCTTCAGAGCTGCTCTGAGAGTCACTTCACCAGCTTTATGCAGTTTAATTTGAGAAAAAGTACCGTCAAATACATGCTGAAACTAAAACTAAAACTGAAAGAACTTCACGACAAGCCGTCAAAATAAAAGTCCGGTTTAACTTGAAATTATAACTGAATAAATTACTACTGTCTACTACAATGCAATTCTCAAAGTAATAATAATAATATTATTTTTAAGGAATATCATACAATCAAGTTATTTTTTATTATTATTAATTTATACAGTTCTGTTGTGCAGCATCATGTCTGATAAAATAAAAAAAAATAAAAAATGTTTTGCAATTGATTTTCATTTGATTGCATTTTAATGGATTAATTAAATTGAATCATAAAACACAGAATCCATAAGAAATCTAATGGAAAACACAGAATTTAGGGAAAAATAAAATGCATTTCATGGGGCCCTAAATTACAACGTAGCTCCTCTGTGGAATTTCATTGTGAACAAAGTTATGTTTACCTTCATTCTCAAGGTCTAACAAACATATGGAACGCATTTCCTTCCCCATTAATGGTAAATGAATATCATGATAAATATCAATATTGTATGATAGCCTATTTTTATAAATTTATCTGGAATATTTTCCTGGATTGATAAAAAAAATTAAATGCTTGTGAGAAATCATTAATGTTTATTAATGGCAATATATCAAGATATTTAAAAAAAGGGGGGGGGGAATATATATATATATATATATATACTGTATATAAGGAGTATATCAAACAAGTAGCCCTTGACACTATTTTATTCCTTTAGCCCTCAATCACAAAAAGGTTGGAGACCCCTGTTCCAGATGGTCTCCCAGCCTGACCAGCAAAGACCAACTTGACCAGCTAAGGAAGTGGCCAAAACCTCTCTAAAACCAGCCTGCTGACCAGCTATGACCAGGCTGGATGACCAGCTAAAACTAGCTGGTTTTAGCAGGGGTTTTTTCTTTCAGCAGGACAGGTTTGAAAACCCCTGTTCTAGAGTCTTTGATTCAACTTGCATTTGGCGCTTTGAACCATTTGAACCCTTTTAACTGTCCTGCAGATGGCGCCGCGAGCTCGTGCAGCGCTCTCAGGACCATTCCGTCCATGATGTATTAGAAAACATAACCTTTTCGCAGTTTATTTAGTTCATTCGCGATTTCAATCATCATGCAGTCACCCGAACTACACATTTTTTTCTTATTACAGATCTGTATGATTCACGTGGTCATGATTTTAGGCCGAAATAAACGGAATTCCGGATTAATCACGTCCCTGAATTCATTCATAAACACAGTAACTTGTCGCCACCTACTGGTGTAATGATGTAACCTGCAGTTACTGAAACTCCTTACCACTATCAAAGGCTGCATCCGAAATGGCCCGCTGTAAGCTCGTTTACTATGAGCCTACTAACAGTCTACTAAGAAATGAATGAAAACTTGAGCTAGTTGCTGTTTTGTCCAGTAACAAAAATCTGTAATTAAATAAATTATTTTACTGATAAAATCGTCACAGTAGCGCTGAAAACACATTTCTGTGCGCGTGTATGTTTGTGTGTTTCTGTATGTGTGTGCATTTGTAAGGGAGAGAGAGCGGGAGAAATATGTTTTCCGTACATAATAAAACGTAATTTTGTAGGAAAAATATGGAAATAATTTTTTGTTTTTATACTATTGTTTACTATATTTATTTGCTTGGTCAGTGTCTTTGTGGGTTTTGTTTATTTTGCTGTTTTAGGCAGTAAGAACCTTTGAAATAACTTAAATCCTTTGGCGAAGTTATTTTAGGCAAGGGGAGGGGCGACGGTAGGCTAGTGCCCACAATGTTTTCCTCGCGTCTCAATGGGGGAAAGAAATGAACACCTGTGCTGCATTTGTAATGAAATTGATAAAGGTATGATGTTGGCAGTTGTTGGGGGTTCTTTGTATGTGAGTGCTGCTGAGCTTCTTGCCGAGGCTGCCATGCCGGGACGTGGGCTGGATGTTTCCTTGTGACATGTGTGAAGCGATTGGGAGGGATAGTTTGTAGTTTTGGGGTTTCCCTAACTAAAGTTTGGCAGCCGCCAGTGGTTTTCCCAAGCCATGACCAGTAGCGGATAAGGCCAGCACAGCAGTACATTATTTGCTCTTATGGTTTATTGAATTGTGGCTATATTGAGCTTATTGTATATTTTGTATATATTGTATAGCATATATATTGTATATGTACATCTTGTATATTGACGACTGCTTAGTATTTAGCCAGAGTTGTCTCGATGGCATGTATTGAGTGATTTTTGGTGTATATTTATTGATGTGTGTTATTTAACTGATGCACTTACGGATAATTATGTCTTTGGTGTTTGCTGTGTAATGAAAGCGTGTATGGTGGGCACATGAATTAAAGGTATAGTTCACCCAAAAATGAAAATTCTGTCATTAATAATTACTCACCCTCATGTCGTTTCAAACCCGTAAGACCTTTGTTCATCTTCGGAACACAAATTAAGATATTTTTGATGGAATCTGAGAGCTCTCGGACCCTGCATAGACAGCAACGCAACTGAAATGTTTAATGACAGAATTAATGACAGAATTTTAATTTTTGGGTGAACTAACCCTTTAATGTGTATATAGGCTAGTAGCCTAACCTTTGAAACCCTCTGCTGAATATTTCTCTGCTCATTAATTGCTTATTTGTCCTGGGTAATTTGTGAATTGTCACTATGTTCAAATACATTATTAATGGAAATGCATATGTGAAGACCATAACCTGTTGCTTTGTCCACTCAAGGTTTTAATATTTGTATCATTGTGTAAGAATTAAAGCCATATTTGCATTTATTAATGTTGTGTTCTTGAGAGTTTCCTTGGCTATTGAGGCCCAAATAAATTATCTTGTCCAGTCAGGAACCTTTTGGTATCCCCTTTAATTGTTTTGGGAGTGTTACAAAGTGATGGACATGTAATGCGGTCAAGACTTGCCTGGAACTACTTTAGCCGCTCGTTTCCCCAATCAGATCCAAGCATTCAACAGCCCTGTAGTATAATAGATTTTAAAGGATCTACGCCTGTATGAGTCTGCTGTTGGTGCCATATAGATATACAGTGCATTATGGTATTCTCTGGCCGTTGGTTGTAGGCTACTCGTTATTGCGGTGCATTATGGGACTGAACGAGTGCACTAGATAATGTCCATTGTGGTTTCGGACACCACTACAAATGGCTGTTCCCTCAAATAGTGCACTATATAGGTTAAGGGACCGATTTCAGAGAAAAGTCTCAGCATTGTTTTATAATGGTATAATGTCATCAGACATATACAGGTAAGGATAAGAGGGACATTTTGTATGGCAAATAAACGCACTGTCAAAAGTAAAAAAAAAATAAAAAAAAACCGCTACAGATTTTCATCTCTCATAATGAAATTTGAAAATCAGTGTAACTTTGCCAAATTCACTTTTTTTTAAAAATAACTTTATTACTGTATTACCATACAAATGACTCGCTAAATGGGGTATGCAGTTCATAATAGTATTAATTATTAGTTTTTATAGCTTTTTATATTTTTTTATATTTTATACTTTATATTTTATTTATTTGCAAACATTTGGTCATAACCGCATCATAGTTCTGATCTTATGCAGTTAGTAAAAGAGAACACTGCCTTAAAGGGATAATTCACCCAAAAATGAAAGTTGAAAGTTGTTTACTCATCTTCATCCAAACCTATATGAGCTTTATTTTTCTGCTGAACATAAACACAAAAAGATATTTTGAAAAATGTGTAAGCAAACAGTTGATATAGTCCCCAATTACTTGCATAGTATTTTTTTTTCCCATATGGAAGTCCATGGGGACAAGCAATTGTTTGGTTATCCACATTCTTCAAAACATCATCTTTTATGTTCAACAGAAGAAGAAAATTGTTACAGGTTTGCAACAACTTGAGGGAGTAAATGAAAATGATGACACAATTTATATTTTTGGGTGAACTCCTATAGGATTTGATAGTCATGGATTTATAGTTGGCATATTAAACATGATTATATGATCAACGAGTAATAATGTAGATTAAGTATGCTGCATAAGTACATATACGTTTTTTTT
>NW_015650696.1:0-30521 GCF_001515625.1 Sinocyclocheilus rhinocerous | reverse complement strand
ATTTGTTGTGAATTGGTGGGTTTTTGTTAAATGTGAGCCAAAATCATCACAATTAAAAGAACCAAAGACTTAAACTACTTCAGTCTGTGTGCATTGAATTTATTTAATACACGAGTTTCACAATTTGAGTTGAATTACTGAAATAAATGAACTTTTCCACGACATTCTAATTTATTGAGATGCACCTGTATATGGAAAAAAGGCAATTAAATGTATATTTTTAATAGTTTAAACTCATTTGCATTACTTTTTCTTGTCTGGATATCTTGATATTTCCCATTTTTTCATGGCTGTGACAACTTCCAGATCCAGATAAAACTCTTTAGTCCAATCAATACCATAATTCACAAATATTTGGTGTTGGATCATAAATGAACCACAACTAAATGAACTGATCCCCGAACCTTTGAATGTGGTCCAAGTTCTTCTTATTTTTTTTTTTACTGGATGTGACAATTTCTTATTTTTGTGTTATTGGGAGAAAAACTTGTAGAGCTAGAACACCACTGGAAACGCTAATCGGCTTTACCATAAGAGTCTCTATGAGTGCAGTTACAATACCTTCATTCATCAGATTAGCCTGTGCTCCTGAAGCATGCAGATCATTTCTAAGATCAGACCTCAGGCTAAAGCCAAGAATTTGGAAATCAGAATAGGCCTCCGTAAAGGTTTATCGGAGGATTATGATCACGACACATCTTAGGTGTAATTTACCGCACCTCTGCGTGGTCTCTTTTCTTAGAAACGGCCTTTTCATTGTGCTCGCGTCTTTCGTCAGTTGCGCGAAATAATCTGATTCTAAGCAGCTTTTACACTGCTGTCTCACACAAATATAATCCCAAGCAAAAACAAGCCCTAAATTCAGATCTCATCTGCATGTGCCCGATCTCATTGTGTTAAAAAAAACACATTTTATGTCACTAATTTAGTGCTGAATGTTTCTTAGTCTGTCATATGGCTTGTCTTTCTGGATGCAAAAACACTCGCTAGTCATTCACCCGTTAAAACCAAGAGGGTCGGAGGCTTGATACCCGAAACATATCAGCTGATAACGTCTTCTGCGATTGCTCTTATGATCTTTAAAAAGGCATTTAACCCCTCGATGGCCTAGAGAGCAACAGTCAGAATGCACTTTTGGATTTCTGCCATGTAGGACAATCTCTCGTCGTTTCTCTTTGCTATAGTTTGATGCAAAAGCTAAATTTTTTGGTCCAGAATAGCATTTGTGTGTGCAATTATCAGCACAACTAACATGTCATCATAACAAGAAAAAGTCCTGCAATCATTGCACATTTAAAACAAAAATGCCACTAAAATTGTGGTCGTGAATGAGTGTATGCAATGAATACAACAATGTACTTCCACCTGCTATCAACTAGCATTAGCAAACAGCAAATGGTTTAGTGGCATTTTAATAAAGTGTTTCTAAACCACTACATGGGGTAGTTAAAGTCAACATTTGAGTCAACTGGATATTTAAAGAGAAAAAAACTGCATCCATTGAGAATTTATAGTAAATAGAAAAAGAAAGTTGTTCCAGAAGTGGAACAAGTGATTATATTTTAATGATATATATATATAAGACCAACATTTTTTTTTCTTCTGTGGAATAGCATGCATAACATGAATTATTCACAATAAGGAATGTGTATTATTAAAGTAAACAAGGTTGATCTTGAAATCATTTTGACTACAAAAAAAAAAAGTCTAAAGGTAACATGGATGGGTCTGCGCAAGAAACTGAAGTTATTCACAACATTATTACCTTACATTAAATGCATTTTCTTATTTACAACATTATTACTTGTAATCCATAGCCATAGTCAAACGGGGAAGTCTGATTCTTTTCTGCAAACTGGTTGTTTTGGACAATTAATTTCAATTAACTGGTTCAAATATTGGCTCATTTCGAGTCAGAGTGACTGCCAGGCGTCTAAAAGTATGTTTTGATTGAGTAACTTGTAGATCTGTGCTGCTCGAGACGCGAACTGTTTCAGACGCTTCAGTCTAATTTGGTGAACTGGTTCATCTAGTTCACTGAAAAGAACCGGTTCAAAAGAATGATTCGTTCATGAACCGGGCATCACTCCAGACTGTTTGTCTGAGACTCTGGATTACAGGTGATAACGTCGTAAATAATGTTCACTTTCTTTCGCTTCATTAGCCGCGGGTATTCATTTTGTGTTGTCTGTATGTGCTTTTTTGAGTCTCAAAGTGACGGTAGCCATTTACTTGCAATGTATGAATCAAGAAGGACCACGGTTTCAGCTAAAGATTATCTTTACTGTTCCACTGAAGAAAAAAGTTCACCTACATCTTGAATGGCCTGAGGGTGAGTAAATTAACAGCAAATTTTAATTTTTGGGTGAACTATCACTTTAAGGATCTAATATGCACCTTTTAGGGGCTTTTGCAAGGTAGTATGTATATGTATTTTCTGAGATTATATACTGTATATATATATATATATATGATCACTAAATACCCCCATTAGCAATTCACTTGTATGCCACAATTGAGAAAAAATTAGTACTGTGTGTTTTAAAGTTGATCTTAAAGGGTTAGTTCACCCAAAAATGAAAATTCTGTCATTAATAATTACTCACCCTCATGTCGTTTCAAACCCGTAAGACCTTTGTTCATCTTCGGAACACAAATTAAGATATTTTTGATGGAATCTGAGAGCTCTCGGACCCTGCATAGACAGCAACGCAACTGAAATGTTTAATGACAGAATTAATGACAGAATTTTAATTTTTGGGTGAACTAACCCTTTAATGTGTATATAGGCTAGTAGCCTAACCTTTGAAACCCTCTGCTGAATATTTCTCTGCTCATTAATTGCTTATTTGTCCTGGGTAATTTGTGAATTGTCACTATGTTCAAATACATTATTAATGGAAATGCATATGTGAAGACCATAACCTGTTGCTTTGTCCACTCAAGGTTTTAATATTTGTATCATTGTGTAAGAATTAAAGCCATATTTGCATTTATTAATGTTGTGTTCTTGAGAGTTTCCTTGGCTATTGAGCCCAAATAAATTATCTTGTCCAGTCAGGAACCTTTTGGTATCCCCTTTAATTGGTTTGGGAGTGTTACAAAGTGATGGACATGTAATGCGGTCAAGACTTGCCTGGAACTACTTTAGCCGCTCGTTTCCCCAATCAGATCCAAGCATTCAACAGCCCTGTAGTATAATAGATTTTAAAGGATTAATGACAGAATTTTAATTTTTGGGTGAACTAACCCTTTAATGTGTATATAGGCTAGTAGCCTAACCTTTGAAACCCTCTGCTGAATATTTCTCTGCTCATTAATTGCTCATTTGTCCTGGGTAATTTGTGAATTGTCACTATGTTCAAATACATTATTAATGGAAATGCATATGTGAAGACCATAACCTGTTGCTTTGTCCA
Source organism: Sinocyclocheilus rhinocerous (assembly GCF_001515625.1). Lineage (NCBI taxonomy): Eukaryota > Metazoa > Chordata > Actinopteri > Cypriniformes > Cyprinidae > Sinocyclocheilus > Sinocyclocheilus rhinocerous. The sequence goes on along the minus strand of NW_015650696.1, from coordinate 27,102 downwards.
CTCAAGGTTTTAATATTTGTATCATTGTGTAAGAATTAAAGCCATATTTGCATTTATTAATGTTGTGTTCTTGAGAGTTTCCTTGGCTATTGAGGCCCAAATAAATTATCTTGTCCAGTCAGGAACCTTTTGGTATCCCCTTTAATTGTTTTGGGAGTGTTACAAAGTGATGGACATGTAATGCGGTCAAGACTTGCCTGGAACTACTTTAGCCGCTCGTTTCCCCAATCAGATCCAAGCATTCAACAGCCCTGTAGTATAATAGATTTTAAAGGATCTACGCCTGTATGAGTCTGCTGTTGGTGCCATATAGATATACAGTGCATTATGGTATTCTCTGGCCGTTGGTTGTAGGCTACTCGTTATTGCGGTGCATTATGGGACTGAACGAGTGCACTAGATAATGTCCATTGTGGTTTCGGACACCACTACAAATGGCTGTTCCCTCAAATAGTGCACTATATAGGTTAAGGGACCGATTTCAGAGAAAAGTCTCAGCATTGTTTTATAATGGTATAATGTCATCAGACATATACAGGTAAGGATAAGAGGGACATTTTGTATGGCAAATAAACGCACTGTCAAAAGTAAAAAAAAAATAAAAAAAAACCGCTACAGATTTTCATCTCTCATAATGAAATTTGAAAATCAGTGTAACTTTGCCAAATTCACTTTTTTTTAAAAATAACTTTATTACTGTATTACCATACAAATGACTCGCTAAATGGGGTATGCAGTTCATAATAGTATTAATTATTAGTTTTTATAGCTTTTTATATTTTTTTATATTTTATACTTTATATTTTATTTATTTGCAAACATTTGGTCATAACCGCATCATAGTTCTGATCTTATGCAGTTAGTAAAAGAGAACACTGCCTTAAAGGGATAATTCACCCAAAAATGAAAGTTGAAAGTTGTTTACTCATCTTCATCCAAACCTATATGAGCTTTATTTTTCTGCTGAACATAAACACAAAAAGATATTTTGAAAAATGTGTAAGCAAACAGTTGATATAGTCCCCAATTACTTGCATAGTATTTTTTTTTCCCATATGGAAGTCCATGGGGACAAGCAATTGTTTGGTTATCCACATTCTTCAAAACATCATCTTTTATGTTCAACAGAAGAAGAAAATTGTTACAGGTTTGCAACAACTTGAGGGAGTAAATGAAAATGATGACACAATTTATATTTTTGGGTGAACTCCTATAGGATTTGATAGTCATGGATTTATAGTTGGCATATTAAACATGATTATATGATCAACGAGTAATAATGTAGATTAAGTATGCTGCATAAGTACATATACGTTTTTTTTAAAACTCCCATCTCCTTAATTGTGCAAGTGAGCATCTCTGGCTCTATTTCTAAAAATATTTGAGGTGCCCAAAGGGGACTAAACACCATGTTATGCAAGTTGTCCTGGAAACCACATTTCTCCTGGTGAATGAATTATTGACAAACTGCTAATGTTAACTAATCCAACTGAATAATTCAACCACAACACAGTCCCAGATTCAAAACTCTCTGGCACATGCGTTATTCTTCCCTTCAGTGCTTTTGCAGTTTGATAAAGAAGCTTTCATCCTGGGTTGTCAAGCTTTGTCACAACAATCTGGTCTCGGCACTGTGACATGACATGTTGCTGACAGGTGAGGAAGAGTTCTCACCTTGCGAAGGATTGATGGGAGATTAGAGATATGAGGCAGACTGTAGTCACATACTAATGGATACGGCAAAAGCACAGAGTGTTTACATCAGACAGAGCAATTTACCAAAGGGCATGTGGAGAAAACATAAAGAGAAAGAATATGCGTTAGACCTCAAGTGTGAATGATAAATGAAGTGTAAAGAGCTCGGTAAACACTGCCAAACAAGACAATGTGTTTTAGACCGAGAGATGACAAATGCAATGAGAAGAGGCAGCTGAATGACTGAGTGCATCCAATATCAACAGATATGATAGCGAGCAGCTCTTGAGCCCATGAGGATTACGTAAAGCTGTTCACAGAAGAAGTGCACACCAAGGAATATGAGGTCTCTGAAAAACAGGCAACGAGTTTAACGATGTACACCATTAGTGACTTCTTCTGGATGACAAACAAGTAGCACAAGTATATATATGCTTTATATTATGATCTGCACTTTCTTCCATCCAAGCCCCCATCCCAACGCCCATTTAGATTCTATCCAGGTCATAGCATCAGTGTAACAGACCCTCCCCCCCTAAATAGACTTGAATCTGTCATGTGATCTGAGATGTGTGCCATCAAACCAATTCAGATTAATGCATAGTTATTTTAGCCCCCATAGATTACATATGTGGGTCACATTTGAGATTCTTCTCTGAAATGCAAATTAGATTTAACACTACTTTTAAATTTGTTAATCAAACAAAAAGGAAAATAAACTTTTTTTTTTCTTTTTAATGAAAACGTACATAAAGACATGGATAAAACATCAGTTCTATTGTTCCTTAAGTTTAGGCTATATAAATATAAGCGGTTTTATAAATAGGAAAAGGGATAGGGTTATGCACAATCCATACATATACAATTCATATTTAAGAAAATATAGATGAAAACGGATCTTTGTATAGATATGTAAACTAGGGGTATTAACTAAAAACATCCCTTTTAATAAACACAAAATAATTAACTATAAAAAATTAGCAAGGACATCTTAATAATGACCATAAATAGCCACTTAATATATCAGATAATTAGTAGATTATAATAAATAGATACATTTATTGAACAGTTCTGATAAAAACTCATTTGTTTGCAGGCTTACAGAACTCCTCATATCCTTGACTGTGTGAGCTCAGAGATTTCAAAGAGAAAACCAAGGGTTCAAAGCATGTATGGTGTCCTTCTGAATCAGATTGACTGCTACTTTAATCCACTGCTTTGTATGTGCATGGCATGGAAGAAAAATATTAGAGGTCATTGTCTGATATCTTTTCTGGGATTAATCGCAGGCTTCTTTTTGCAAGTGGAGATAAATATATAATGTATACATTTTATATAGCCTAGTAAATATACATTTTTACATTAAAATGTTTTACCTTAATAGGTCACATTAAAGGGTTAGTTCACCCCAAAATGAAAATTCTGTCATTAATTACTCACATGTCGTTCTAAACCCGTAAGACCTTCGTTCATCTTCGGAACACAAATTAAGACATTTTTGATGAAATGTGAGAGCTCTCAGACCCTGCATAGACAGCAACTTAACTGTAATGTTCCCAGGTCCAGAAACGTAGTAAGGACATCGGTAAAACGGTCCATGTGACATCAGTGGCTCAACTTCAGTTTTGCGAAGCTACGAGAATACTTTTTGAGCGCAAAGAAAACAAAAATAACAATTTATTTAACAATTCTTCTCCCCCGAGTTACGTCTTCCGACATTTTGGAGAGTAGGCTACCCAAGAGCGTAATGGACGTAATCAGCGTTGTTTACGTTCGGAGGAGAAAGCAGGCTCATGAAGGTAATCTGCGTAATCAGAGTTGTTTATGCTTAGGGGAAAGCGTGCGTATATGTTGTGATACTCTAAAATGGCTCTAAATACTCTAAATCTGCTTTGAAAAAAAAAAAATTCTGAAAGTAATTTTCAGATGCAACGGGGGAAAAAACGGGATAACACAAACATGAAACTTGTAAATAAAATATTTTGATATATAGCCAATGTACAATTTAATAACATATAGCCTAGTTTGATATATGAATTGGGTGTTCGTCAAAGATTGCATGCGAACATTAAAACCCATTATAAACGAGGCATTTGTTGCATCCAGTGGGGACATAATTACTGATTATAATGACTTATACTGTCTTTTTACGCGTTGCGTTGCATCGTGCCGCGTAAACATATAACCCTGTCTGTATTTGTGATCAGAGAAATGACAAACAACAAGTGCTACTCTACTGCCCAAAACTCGCGTTTGAATCATCAGTGGCAAATCCTTTAAATGAAAACGTACTTACGTGAGTCAGAACTGCTGGCATTTTAGTCTAACGTTACTCTCCCAGGATCAGTAAACAGTCCTCCATAAAATGTGCCGGTGATCCACAGCACTAAGTTGATGTATTTCCTCAGCGACCAGCACGGATCAGCTCTAGGCATGACGAAGCGGATATCGTCCTCTTTTGGAAGACCAAACAAAGTAGTTTCGCTTTCACAACGAAAAACACAGCGGCCTAGCATGAGCGAAAGCCCCGGCTTAGCGTGAACTGAGGCCGGGCAAGAGTGAGCTGAGGCGGGGGGGTCGAGAACGGCGGTCCCGGCGAAGGTGCGGTGAAAGCCGATCCGGCGATCCACAGCGCAAAGTTGTTGTATTTCCTCAGCGACCAGCACGGATCAGCTCCAGGCATGAGGAAGCGGATATCGTCCTCTTTTGGAAGACCAAACAAAGTAGCTTCGCTTTCACAACGAAGCACATAGCGTCTTCAGGACATGGCGGCAGCGGCAACAATACTACAGCGAGAATAAAAGTTACGCCTTCTTTCTTTGCGTGAACATTTGGGCGGCGTTATGCAAATCTTCCCACATAGTGAGGTAGATATGTGGGGGCGTGTTCGAACGAGCCGTTTTAGGGGGGTGTGGCTGACTCTTAACTTTTATAAAGAATATCTCTTTGGATTTGAGACTTAGTCTTTGCAAATTTACAGATCTTCTTTATGCACCAAGAGACCACAAATAGACTACTCCGTAATTTTTGGTCATACAGTAAAGGCATAATTCGAAACTGCAAAGTGCAAAGTGTTAGCAGTTTGAAAATTCAAGAATAATAGCAAAGTTAATAAGAATTCTTTCTAAATGCAGCACCGTTCTTATTTCGCTCTGCATAACCTGAACGAAAAAAAAATGTTTTGCAAAGAACGAACCGAAATGAAAACATTTCGCTTTTAATCTGTGTATTTAACAGCCTGGGAGACCTTCCCGGGGCAGTACCTTGCCTCACCGACTAAAATCAGGGCGCCCACTACGGAGACGGCACCAGAGGTGAGGGGGCACAGTGACCGAGGTGGCCGGGCCGGGCCCCCTCAGGCCCCCCCGTGGCGCCGACGCTGTATATGACGGCTCGTTAAAGTAAACATCTGTCGTTTTGTTTTACATAATTTTAATGAAGTGATAAAGACCTGGAGAAAGCCTGACGTACTTTTACTGGCATATTAAAATTGGCTAAGAATATGTCCTGGTCATTTTCACAAATACATGCGGTAAATAAAAAGCTATAAAATAATATGAAAATATTGCCAATAATAATATGAAATAAATGTTTTAAAAGGGTTATAACATTTGTCTTGTTGTTTGTGATGTTACGTGTTATTTACTGTGCATTGCGTGTGCTGCTGTCTCGCTCCTTATAACGTGCTGGGACGGTCAGTTGAGCAATAAGATCACAGCGCATCTCAATTCTCACAAAGATGCGTTCTGTGTTCTTTCAAGGTAGCCTGGCAAGACCAGTCACCACGAGAACACAAGTGCGTTCTTGGAATTGAGAAACAGCAAACTCCTCATCATCACTGAAATTTAGCCACCAAGCAATGCAACTTCCGCACAAAGCACTGCTGCCATCTAGTGTTAGACAGAACAATCCATTATGTTGATTAAAACATATCCACTGTGTAGAACTGTTAAAAGTAGTTCTCTCAAAAATGAAAATTTGCTGAAAATTTACTTACCCTCAGGCCATCCAGCACGATGAGTTTGTTTCTTCTCTAAAGAGATTTAGAGAAATGTAGCATTAAATCACTTGCTCACCAGTGGATCATCTGCAGTGAATGGGTGCCATCAGAATGAGAGTCCAAACAGCTGATAAAAACATCACAATAATCCACGACGCCAGTCTGTCAGTTAACATCTTGTGAAGTGAAAAGCGAAAATCCATTGTTAAGCATTTTAAGTTTAAACCGTCACTTCTGATTTCAAAAAATCTGTGCTTAAAATCAGTAAGAAAAAAGTGGCAAATACAGGTGCATCTCAATAAATTAGAATGTCGTGGAAAAGTTCATTTATTTCAGTAATTCAACTCAAATTGTGAAACTCGTGTATTAAATAAATTCAATGCACACAGACTGAAGTAGTTTAAGTCTTTGGTTCTTTTAATTGTGATGATTTTGGCTCACATTTAACAAAAATTTTTTTTATTGGTCTTATGGAGTATTCTAATTTGTTGAGATAGTGAGTTGGTGGGTTTTTGTTAAATGTGAGCCAAAATCATCACAATTAAAAGAACCAAAGACTTAAACTACTTCAGTCTGTGTGCATTGAATTTATTTAATACACGAGTTTCACAATTTGAGTTGAATTACTGAAATAAATGAACTTTTCCACGACATTCTAATTTATTGAGATGCACCTGTATATCTAAAAAGACTCACTGTAAAACTATTAGTTGTTTGATGAGAACCAAACAATGACTGCACAGATTAAAATATGTTTTATATGCATGTTTTATAGACCACACTACACAGAGTATACACTATGCAAAACATATTACATTAACAATCAAAATTATAATCTTAAAAGTGCCAGTTTAGTTACCACACAAGTGGAGAGGTAAGTGTTGTTTAATCTGTGGCACCGATGCAGCGTATACAAAAACAACTGAAATGTAATAGATGCATAAAATTACAAAGGCAGCTTTTGGAGCATATAAAAATAAAGCATTATAATAACACATACCTCATTGGTCATATAGCTGGGTAATATCAAAGGAAACATGCTGATTATGATAAAATACGGAACTACAAAATGCCACAGACATTAAAATTTTACAGTGTTTAAAAATAACTACAATGTGTAGAGAAAATAATTAAATTTTTACAATACTGACAGTACTGAAGTATTTAGTGTTGGCACGATGCACAATAGACAACACAATTTTAAATATACTTTGCCTACTGCAGTTTATGAGACTGCCATGATTCTGAATATTAGCACTGCTGAAACAACAAAAAAGATTTATCACACAAATTAAGGCTTAAAGTCTGTATGAATAAGGGCAACATGAAAAGCACAATCTGATTTTTCATTGTGAATTAGGCTGGTTGAGAAGATTCAAGTATGTGCATGAGTTTATGGTTATGTTGATCAGATAGAGTGTATATTTGCTGTTTGTCTCAGAGCTCCACAGTCCTGAGGTGTCCACGAGGAGAAACGCTGCCCAGGTTATGTAGAATACACTCTGAGGCCTCCACTACACTCCCACAACATGACCAGTGGGGCTTACCGGGGTGTCCTGTATGACCATGTCCACAACCCTGAAACCCTCCTGAGTGCGCAAACACACAGAAATTCATATTAGGTGAAAACAGACTTTAAAAAAAAAAAAAAAAAAAAATTTTTTTTTTTTTTTACATTTTTGGTGTAAACAAAAACAGAGTAAACAGTACCTGGCATAGTTCCTGTGCAGCCACAGCGTGCCTCTTTAGTGCCCCCGCTGGAGCAGAAGGAACAACAATGGAATATGCCACGGTGACATCTGAACTTCCTTTTCACATTTAGCACAAATGGTGAACCCTAGAAACCACCTTTTGTTAGAATATCATTCCCAGCATCACTGATATTCTTTTAAACTGGCAAGTAAAATGCTATCATTATTAGACACAGCTGCACTGGTTTAACTAAACACTTACCTTGACGTCCTGTGCTTTAACACAGACCCACACAGAGTAAAGACCTGCTTCAGCTGGGGTGTAGGACACACCATAGGAACCATCACCCTTATCCACCACAGCCGCCTCCACAGAGCTGTAAAGTGACAGACACACTCATGAAAAGTCACAGTCTGAATATGATAAGGTCTGATATCAGATGCCGATAATGGAATGTGTAGTATTCTAACTCCAATTTCGTCTTTTCCTTTCTAGGCTTGTGTTATAGTGTATTTAAAACACATTCAGTTTATTATTTCTACTACTTCAGAAATCTCATTCTTGTTTAATTTAAAGGGATAGTTCACCCAAAAATGAAAATTCTGTAATTATTTACTCACCCTCATGTCGTTCCAAACCCGTAAGACCTCCGTTCATCTTCGGAACACAAATTAAGATATTTTTGAATTGAATTGAATTGAATAATTTTACCAAGCTACGAGAATACTTTTTGTGCGCAAAAGAAATCACCCTAGCGCCATTTTGGAGAGTATCCACTTAACGTAAATTGCGATTGCTGTTTGTGTCAGCTGTGCCACGCGGATACGCCGTTTACGCTTTGATTTGAACGAAAACAATGTATGTACGAAAACAATGTATGAGTATTCTCGTAGCTTTGTAAAATTACGGTTGAATCCCTGATGTCACATGGATTATTTGACCGATCTCCTTGCTACGTTTCTGGACCTTGATCGTGTAAGGACCATTGCTGTCTATGGGAGGGTCAGAGAGCTCTCAGATTCCTTCAAAAAATATCTTAAATTGTGTTCCGATGATGAACGGAAGTCTTACGGGTTTGGAACAACATGAGGGTGAGTAAATAATGACAGAATTTTCATTTTTGGGTGAACCATCCCTTTAAAGGGATACTCCACCCCAAAATGAAAATTTGGTCATTAATCACTTACCCCTATGCTGACCAGCACGGGGTCTCCACCTTGGCCCATCTGCTCTCCGGAGGAGTCCCTGCAAACCAGAGTGAACTCTCCCCTCTGGCCTTCACGACCTCCTTCCACACCTGTGAGTTATTCAAGGACAGACACGTGTCAGTGACACAGGATATGTAACAGAAGTAGCGAAAGGTCTTTTCTTCTGAATTGAGACATGCATCCAAGTGAAACGGCTTATCAAAAAATAAAAAAATATATAGGACAAAGACTTGGTGCTATCCATCAGTTGTTGATTAGATGGAGGCAAATCTGAATGCAAGCTTGCAGTCGATTGCATTAAAGGGACGGGTTTATGCAGACTAAATGAGTGGAGAAGTCCGGCATACGTCACCAGAGAGAAGTCTGTTGTTTCACAGGAAGAACACATTCAGTGTTATAACATTTGGATTAAGACTTATGAGGTAAAAAAAAAAAAAAAAAACGTGCACAGATTAATTAAAAAATGCATTCTGATTTATAATGTTTTTTTTTTGTAAAGGAGTAAAAAGATCTGATGAAATCAAATCATCAAATCAGAACTGGATTGTGTCTTGTTCACATCAGCGCTTAACACAAGCTCCAACAAATGACAGTTTCTTGTTTTCTGTGACTGTGGGAAACCTGACATGGACGGTCAGCCCGCACACCACTGGCAAACAGCAGTGTATTCTCCTCCTGCTGTGAACCTACTTGTGGCATGCTGGGACAGAGCTGGATAAGTGTCCCTTTTACAATTATACTCTAGGAGCTCCAGTACATAAAAAGGTTGGGTTGTCATGGTAGCCAGGAATGTTGTCTGCTGTTTATCCCAGTGCCATGCCCTAGGGCCTTTGGGTGTGTGCACTTGTATGTGTATGTATGTCTATGTGTGTGTGTGGGGGGGGGACAAATGCGGATAAAAGGTCTCACTTTCAGACTGAAGATCTTGTCACACAATCTGAACTCAGAAAGCTTCAAATATACAGTTTCATCTGAGCTGTACTGTTTCTGAGGAATGTGCACTGAACCATCATGTGTTTGACCAACAGAGCTTAAAATTCCACAGTAAAGTCCCCATACCAAACACTTGTACTGCATGTGACCACATAGCTTCATGAGTAATCATATTTACAGTTAAAAACAGACTAATGACCAAATTCAAAGGGAGAAAGGCTAATAAAAGTATAAAACAACTGGCAGATTTACTGAAATTTTTTACTTTAAAGGAAGCAGTTCTGTCATATCTTACTGAACTTTATTTCATTTCAAACCTGTATGACATTCTTCTATGGAACATAAAACCTAAGGTTTTTTTTTTATATTTTGAATTTTGAAAGAATATTCTTATTTTAACATAAGGAAATTGAATTGGGACTGGCATGGTCAAGCTCCAAAATGACAAAAATCAAGTCTGCTACAACCAAATGATGGCCTTTTATGAGTAACAGACCAAAAATTATTCAAATTATTCACTGAAAATCTGTTCTTTAGAGTTGTGTGTAAAGTAGCCACATCTGATTTGTTAATGTTCATTTTCAGGTGAACTATCCAGTCATCAGGTCTAAGTCAGTTTTGAAAAAAAAATACCCCCATTGCCAAAAAACAATTTTTGAAGCCTATCCATGTACAACGATGACAGTACCCTACTCCCACCTTCTCCCTGGATCGTGCACTTGCTGGGATCCACAGTCTTGGCATGTATGACTCCCACCACAGGAAATCCCTGCACCTCCCCAGCACTCTCTTGGGGAAGGAAACAGATGCTGTTGGCATTATCATGGGCGACCGTCGTTGGGTGTGGGTCGAATCCCGACTCCACAAGGTTCATCAGTCTCCTCATAGTAACTCCTTTGGCACTGAGGATTTCAGCGTCAGAACCACACGTAAGCAGGCGTTCTGCAAAGTCCACCCCACCACGGACGTCAGACAAGGCCTGCTGCTGCTGAGCTTTCTGCAGATGGAGTTGGTTCCTGTGCTGCAACCTTAAGTCCTCCAGTGATCGCAGTAGTGAACAGCAATGTGCCTCCACCGCGCTGGCATAGCTCCGAGCAAACGCCCGGATCTCACCCGCCAATGTATCAGTCCGTGTTTGCAGCATCTCTTGGGAAGTGTCCACGCGTCTCAGAGAGTCCTCCAGACGAACAAGACGGGGCCTTAAGCTCCTGACAACCAGATCCCTGATGCGATCGCCATGATGACTGATGACTTCATGGGCAGAGCTACAGTGGTGGTCACGGTGAAAGGTGGCCGCACACTCCAGACACACGGTGAAGTCACAGGACTCACAGAAGAGCCGTAACTCCTGGCCAGGATGCAGTGAGCACAAGACGGGTCTAGTGAGACGACCCTGACATTTCAGCTCCTGTAGGCTTTGGATAGAGTGAGAGGTGGTCCTCTTCTGTCTCCTGCAGGGAAGACACATTTCAGGAGTTCAAGTCATGACGGAAATGTGAACGCCACCACAATGTCGTAATTTAGAGTTGGAAACTGGATTTTCTTTGAGGTCCGAACTTCATGGTGGAATCAACGGATGAAGGATAAAATTAGTTGAATTTTTTTTCTTGGATGTACAAAATATGATAGTATTATACAATTACAATAGCATATATAACAATTCAGTTCACAACACTTTCATAGAATGCATAAAAACACACCTGTTGCACATTCTTTATCATTTTGTAGAAGTAGAGTTAAATAATCTTGCTTTATTAAGTCTTATTTTATAAGACTTCCCAACTCGTACAAACCTGTCTGGAGCACTTTTGCAACGACTGTTTGTATGACAAAGCTGAGAATGCATTAATAGGAATAATTACCACTATATCCTTTATTGCAGTAGATGGACGTGTCATATGCTCTCAAAATACATCATTTTGGAAAAGGAAATCTTGATAATATTTAATATTATACTTGGAAAAACCATACAGGTTTGAAACAACGTGAGGGTAAAAAAAATTATGACAGAAGATGTTTTTTTTAACTATCCCTTTAACATCTCCATTTGTGTTCTAGGAATAAAGTCATACATGGCTTATGGGGGTAAATAAATGGCTACTTTTCATGTTAATTACCAAACCGCCTCTAATAAACTAACCTGTGGGCCTGACTGCAGAAGTCGCAGAGATTGACACAGCACACCTCACAGCGCTTCCCCGCGTCACTTTCGCTGCACAAGTCGCACAAAACCCTGCAGTCCACCAGCAGGGTCTCCGCGAAAACCTCGTCCAGCGCAAGATGGTCAATGGTCAGCCCATCCACACCGGACGGGGGCAGATCCACCTCTGAATCGCACTCAGGACACAGGATTGTTGAGCCAGAGTTGCGCCCCTGCATGTCATCTTCTGGCGAACGTCGTTCCCCGTTCACGCGACGCACAGAAAACGGCTCGAGCTGGCGAATGCAGTCCGCGCAGAACGTGTGCAAGCAGGGCAGGATTTTAGGGTCTCGATACGTCCGACTACAAACACCACAGACCGCTCTGGACTTCTTTCCAGTGTCCCCCAGTGTACTCAAGACTGCTTCTTGCTTTTCTTCATGAACTAATTGCTCTTTGCAAAGTGACATTGTAGTTGTTATTTTTCTACTTATTTTTCTATTTTTCTCTGCACTGTAAAATGGCTAATCGTCTTTGGTAAATATTGTCATTTACTAAAAAAAATGGAACTCTCACCAAACTGAGTTAACTTTTTCACTCATGTTATTTGAGAACGTGTCTCGCCGTCCAATCATTTTACGCGTACACGTTTGGAGGCGTGACCTGAAATCTGACCTGTTCTAGCGTGTAAAAAGAGGAACCCTATGCCTGCAAACCACACGTGGAATATGGGTGTCCCCATCTGCTGGGCTGGCTAGACAAGATCAAGATCACAAACCACCACAAAGGTTAAAGATTGCTAATATGCAGTTCATGCTTTATTTCCTGCCAATTCCCTTTGCAAAATACAGTTTCATTTCAAAAATGGACATTTGTTTATAATTAACCAGGAGCGCAGAACGTGTGCAAGCAGGGCAGGATTTTAGGGTCTCGATACGTCCGACTACAAACACCACAGACCGCTCTGGACTTCTTTCCAGTGTCCCCCAGTGTACTCAAGACTGCTTCTTGCTTTTCTTCATGAACTAATTGCTCTTTGCAAAGTGACATTGTAGTTGTTATTTTTCTACTTATTTTTCTATTTTTCTCTGCACTGTAAAATGGCTAATCGTCTTTGGTAAATATTGTCATTTACTAAAAAAAAATGGAACTCTCACCAAACTGAGTTAACTTTTTCACTCATGTTATTTGAGAACGTGTCTCGCCGTCCAATCATCTTACGCGTACACGTTTGGAGGCGTGACCTGAAATCTGACCTGTTCTAGCGTGTAAAAAGAGGAACCCTATGCCTGCAAAACACACGTGGAATATGGGTGTCCCCATCTGCTGGGCTGGCTAGACAAGATCAAGATCACACACCACCCCAAAGGTTAAAGATTGCTAATATGCAGTTCATGCTTTATTTCCTGCCAATTCCCTTTGCAAAATACAGTTTCATTTCAAAAATGGACATTTGTTTATAATTAACCAGGAGACACTATATTTGTAATAATAAAGATGTACAATGTAAAACATTGCCTCTGTTTTTGGACGTAGCATTGACAATATCATTGTATTGGTTAGTCAGCTATTAAATAGCTGGTCTTTTGTTATCAGCAATACTTTACAATAAGGACCCATTAGTTTACGTTAATTAGCCTAATGCATTAACTATCACCAACAAATTTGCTATAATATTTATTAATCTTTACGTTAATCGTTATGTTAGGTTCATTGTTAGTTAACTCAGGTCCACTGCATAATATTAACCCTTTAAGCCATGAAGGAGTTTTTGCCTCCCTGAAGATGTTGTTTTTTCTGAGTGACATACACAAAAATAATGACTCATAACTCCAAGACTGTATCAAGGAGAGTCAAAAGGTTGGTATCGTTTGATAGATAGAACAATTGTTTCATTTGGACATTGTCATGCTGAGAAATAGCTGATAAAAAAAGTGTAAGAAAAATGTTTGTGCTCAAGGAACATTTTACATATCTGTCTTATTTGACATTCAATATCTCAGGACAGAAATAAGGTAGGAGGAAAATATTTTTTTTGTGGATGTTCCCCATCATGTTAGCTGTATCTGTTTTAAATTTTGTGGTAATAGCATAAAGTATCCAGAAGTTACAGCATTTTGGAACAAAAGAGGCCTTTTGTTTAACCCTTGACTCCCTGAAGGCATTTTAAAAATTGTTGTTTTCTGAGTGACATACACAAAAATAATGACTCATAACTCCAAAACTGTAGCAAGGAGTCAAAAAGTATCGTTTGATAGAAATCTTTTGGGCATTCTCATGCTGAGAAATAGGTGAAAAAATGTAAGAAAAATTAGTGTATTCAAGGGAAATTTTTCATATCATTCTTATTTGACATTCAATTTTGTGGTAATATCATGAAGTAGTCAAAAGTTACAGCATTTGGAACCAAAGTAGCCTATTTCTTAGCCCTTGACAGATTTGAAATGATTGTTTTCTGAGTGACATAGAAGTATTGCCTCGCTCAAGTTTAGTCAAAGCCCAACAATGATGCTTGTTTTATTCTACTCTGTGAGACCTTTCAAATGACATGACGACACATTTGCTGCAAATTAACAGATATTTGTACAATAACAATTTTGATACTACCCTGAAAAAATGGTGTAAATTAAAAACAACAACAACTACAACAGAATAAATAAACAATAAAACCATAGTGCTGTAGGGGTAGATCCACATGTATCCCACACACATCATGGTTTATTATAGACATAATTCACATATCACTGATAAACACATACATGCATGTTAGGCACATTCCCTTTTAATAAGGAGAGCATGGGTTCAAGGCAAATGAAGTTGTTTAATTTTATAAAGCTGTTTTTTAGCATCTAATGCATTAGCTTCATGTTTTTAAGATGCAAATTAAAAAAGTTTTTAAATCACGTATCAAGACCCTACAGGCTTCTGTATGTCTTTTACCCTCAAGTTGTAAAACCTGTATGAATTTCTTTCTTCTGTTGAACACAAAAGAAGATGTTTTGAAGAAACATTGGTAACCAAACAGTTGATGATTGACTTCCATTTTTTTTCCTACTATGGAAGTCAATGGCCATCAACTGTTTGGTTACCGTCATTCTTCGAAATATCTTCTTTTGTGTTCAGCAGAAGAAAGAAACTCGTTTGTGTTTAGTATTCCCTGTTTATTATTTAGGTGAAAAGGTAAATTCTGTCAAGCTGTGTGTTATCAAGAGTGTCAGAACACACCTCTCAGAGGTAATATTGACACAGGGAGGAGGTGCTGATCTCTTTCCCTGGAAGTAAAGTTTGAAACTAGTCTGAGGATTAGAAAGCGCTCATCCATCTTAAAGCCTGTTGATTTATTATGAGGTCTACAGAGATGCTCAGCAGAGTGGTACATCGATTCATCAAAGATACTGCTTAAAAGTAGGAACAGGTCACCAGGATGGCTTCTATTGGACAAATAATCTTTGGAAGGTAAAAGACTTTTTCAAACCATTTCAGGCTGAAAATTATAATATGTATAAGGAGTCAATATTGAATGTTGTTCATCAAATTTTTGTCTTTTGCAGTATGATTTTTCTCATAGTAGTAATTTCTGGACTCATCATTTTCATTTTGGCTATTGCATTTTCAGGTTAGTAAAGCATTCTGTTCTAAAAAAGCATTTGGACTTTTGATGTATAAACTAAACGTCTGTGTGCATGTTTGTTTCCAAGTGTCCCAAGGTATCGTTGAGAGCAGAAGTCCCTCTACTGTGGGGAACCTTGCGGAGGATGTGGTCCTGGATTGCAGGTTCCTTAGCAACAGTGGCAATGAGCAATTCAATGATGTGTCAATTACGTGGCTGAAAGACGCCCTCAGTGGGGTGGTCTATGAACACAAGAACAAAGCAGCCCAGCTTCAGGGGCAGAACACACAGTTCCAAAACAGGGCTCAACTGTTCTCAGATGCTATATCAATGGGCAACGCTTCCCTACTGCTGAGAAATGTGAAGCTGGAGGATGAGGGTGTGTTTCGCTGTTCTGTCAATGCACCAAAAGTCTCAGGGACTACCAGCGTTAACCTTAGAGTGGCTGGTAAATACATTTATTCATTTATTTTAAAGTAAATTAATGTTTAAAATCAGAGAATATATTTCTGCTTTATACATACATATTTAAAATGATATATTTGACACATATTTTAGTGTATATATCTGAATTTTGCTTTTCACTCAAATCTTTGTATTATTTACAGCTTTCTCAGCGCCCACATTTACTCGACGGGCAGATGGGTCTCTATTTGCTCAGGCTAATAAATGGTTTCCCCAACCAGGGGTTAGCTGGTTGAGTCAGAGCGGGCAGCTTTTAAACAGCAGCACCCAGTTTATCAACAACACTGCAGGAATCATGCGAGTTGCTAGTGTCCTCGAAGACCCAGTAAAGGAAGATGACACCTACACCTGTCTTATCCAGAACAGTCTTGTGAAAGCTATCGCAGAGGCAACTGTAACAGGTAAAATAGTGATGTTGACTGAAAAAAGTGTCAAGATAAAACTAATTATTAAGCAGAACTCATAATCATAGCCCATAATCATAACATTTACTCAGAGCATTGCATATCAAATCAAGTTTGTTAAAACAAATTTGATGACAACTTGGACACTGTGGACAAACACGCTGGATGTGACACATTAAATAGCATGACGCATGCAGTACTATGTAGAGCAAATAATGAGTTACAAACGCAGCATAAAAACACTATGTTTCTGTTATAAAGTAAATGTTGCTTTTCTTTATGATTATCCTCAGCAAACAGAGTGACGGAGAGGACATACTTCATATTCAGTGCTGCATCTACAAAAGTGTCATCCTTACAACTTCTGTTCACAGTCATCCTTGTTCTCTCTGCAATCCAGTAGATGCCGTATCCAGTTAAAAAAAAGTAGTACTTCTAACCAGAAATTGTTAAAGCAAAATATTTTTTTTTTATTAAAACAAGAATATAATCTCTATTTGGTTATTCCAAATATAATATTAAATATAATCAACTCTCCCCAATGATTGGTGATGGTCAAGCCAATCATGGTTTTCTCAAGCCAGTCATGTTTGTCATCCTAAACCATAATGAAATTTTTTTTTTTTTCACCATCTGCTTAAACCTAGATGTAATGGACATAAATTCAGCTTTTAAAAGTATGTTTCAGGATACATCCTATGAATTGAATCAATATGAAACTTTTGTTATTTATCAGCTGCTTTTGAAACATCTGCTAACATAACATAACTTGCTATTATCCGAAACTGTTCATGTAAAATGTTTGCAGTACCAATAAATATTGTGTTCTTATGTCAACAAGTTATGAATTTCCATTACACTTTTTACACAACTTATCATGTTAATTTCAATATTTAATCAGTAAATATTATTGCATTATTAAATCAGTAAATTGTTACAATCAGTAGTTGTATCCATTAAGATTTTGAGAAAGTGGTATTTGATAATGGGCTATGTCATTAGGTTACTTTTGGGAAATTGGTTTGTGAAATCATGTACCAGCTGAAAAACTCATGCTGGCACAGTAATGTATGTGGGGGGGAAAAAACATATTTTGCAATTGTGGTCTTGCATGGACTCAGACATCAGGTGACTTACTCAGACTGTCTTACTTCACTTTTCCCCAAAATATACAGCGGAGCCTGAACATAGTGTATGTAGGCACATGCAACTGGGTTTATCATATTATATGATTAATAACTGTCTGTGTATATCCCTGAGTCACTGTATATTTACTGTAAAAATGTGTATGTCTTGTGTATGTCATTTTTTGTACTTTCTGTTCAATAAAAGGAAAGTTCATAAAATCAATATATACCACAATCCAAATCCAAATGCATGTTCATTTATTACAATCAGGGTTATTATATAGATAACTAAAACCAAAACTGAAACTAAAATTAAAATCATAAAAAATTACTTCAAATAACCTGAAATGAAGTAAAACATAAAAGACTTTGTATTTCAGCTATTTTCCAAAGCAACATTTCTCCTTTTCATTTAGTTTAACTTTGTATACTGAAATAACTAAAACACTGAAATAAAGCGGATAAAAACAGCGATTACTTGGTTTGTGGTTATACAATTATACTGTTACATAACAATAACGTAAACTTCACAACAATTGCTTTATTAAACTCTACTAAGACCACTAAAATACAGTTAACCAAGCATAATTCTCATCATATAGCCATAAATGCATTTCAAGCAGTTAACCAGCTGGTCTGAAAGTGATTTTTAGTGGATGTATTAAGTAACTTCTCCTCAAGTTCACACAGAACAATACAGTACCACAAAAAGTATTTGGACTGAGTACTGAAGCCAAACTTATTGACTGAATGTCTATACATATACTTAAAAAAAAACATATAAAAGAATTTAACTTTCAACTAAAGATTGTGCATTATGTTCATAGTGTGTATAATGTGATAAACTGCAGCTGTTAATTGCTCTGTGAACCTTCCAGAAAAGTTAAGTTAGTTTTGCATCATTTATTTATAAATGACACTTGGATTTACATTTTGCAATGAAATTCAGACATTTTAAGTGTGACTGAAGTGTCCAAATATATCTTTGAGACAATTTAAGGCTATAAAGATTTTTGCAATATTAAGCAAACAGCAAAAACAACAACTGTCAATGAAGAGGGAAGTGTCTGTCCAGTTTCTACATGACTGATACACCCGTACGTCTCTCCAGAACAGGTTTGAGTGGGGAATATGGGTGTGGAGAATCACAGCCCAGTAGTTGACGTGTAGATGATTCCCAATCCCGGCC
This sequence comes from Sinocyclocheilus rhinocerous, assembly GCF_001515625.1. Lineage (NCBI taxonomy): Eukaryota > Metazoa > Chordata > Actinopteri > Cypriniformes > Cyprinidae > Sinocyclocheilus > Sinocyclocheilus rhinocerous. The sequence goes on along the minus strand of NW_015650696.1, from coordinate 8,639 downwards.
GATCTCCAGCCTGCTGCACACACACGGATACTGTCTGTCTGTCCGGCAGGCCCAGGCCACGGCCCTCTTCACTGCTTCCCAGTACATCGGTCTGAATGGAGAAGAGTAGAAAGTCATGGATCCAAAAATACAAGAGTAAATCACTGCGCTGCATGAGGACGTGTGCTGGTACCTGGGCTCCTGGGACTCTTTCAGCCGGAGGAGAGACTCGAGCAGCTGTCCCACTGCCAGCTTCTTCACCCGGATCAGCTGCAGCACCAGAAGAGTCGCCACCAGTCTCAGGATGTCAGCATGAGCCTTCACACCTGACAGACAAAACATGTGACTGATTAACTGATTCTCACTGACAAACTGTGCCTGAAAAATAAAGATTAGATTATTTTAAACTATATTCAGATTCAGCCTGATGCATATTGCACTTTAAACTGGAAAGCACTTTCTCAGTCTAGTAAGCTCTACTATGATTGGATGGTGTTACACAGTAAAGGCACAGGTGTTTTTCTCAGTCTGTCTGGAAACAGTTGTGTTCACAAGGTACATATGGCACCTAAATGGCACATATGAACAAACTGTGATTAGTTGCTTTACGTGCCAGTCAGATGTCTCTTCCTGTCTAAGTGGGCGGTTCTTGTCGAGAATAAGCTGCAATATGGACCAGACCAGCAACAGGCATGTAAAAAAATCTTACCAAAAGAACGGATGCCTTTCTCCTTAAGGAAGACATTGGCAAAAAAGTCTACGTCCAGGTTGAGGAAGCTGCTCAGCCTGTCAGTGCACTCCCAGTATCCATCCTACATCCAAACACAACGCATATGTTCATATTCCCTCAATCATTTACATACTGTATATAATCTAGTGTATTAAATCATTTGTAAACACCTTATCTTGAAGTTCAAAAAGCTCATTCCAGGCCACTGTGTCATATTTTCTTCTCATTTTTGGCAAGCTGTCGTGAGGTGGTGCGAAATGTCGTGCCAAGCTTGCCTTTCCTCTTTTTCCTTTTTTTTTCTTATATCGAGAAGTGTCAAGCTCAAAAGTGAAACTGTCTGCAGCTTCATGAGAAATGACACAAAGTATAGAAAAGATGTTTTAATCCATCTGAACAATGATCACAGAAGGAACCTCATCAACCTCATCAATCAGAGTCAACTTACCAGGTGCAGAACTCATAGAAGTCAGATATATTTGTTGCTCTTGTAGTTGCACATCTTGCAGCACTTCTTGTTGCTGTTGTGCTTGTTGTTGACGAGATGCTTCAAAGAAATGTCCAAATGATGAGGAACACAAACTCAGAGACTCACTCAAAAGTGTGGGGCTACTACTGCAGTCACTAAATGTAGGGGGAAAGTACAACTGAGAATAGATTGCGGGGACAGCAGCCATCATGCTTGAAGGAGGAGGAGGAGGTGGCAGGGGAGTCGTGAACATGGACTGTGTGGATGCAAAATGAGTAGAATCAGGAGGACCTGCAAACTGTATTACATGTGCACTGCTGTCATGTAAAATGGGACGTCTTTTATACATGGAGCTAGTACTTTGCAGACTGGCACCAACAGGAGGAAGGCTGTCATCTCTGGACAGAGAGTCTGCTGATGCAAAAATAGGAGGATACTGAAGGAAAGAAGGCACTGCGGCAGTACAGTAAAAGGGATCACTCATGGAGGAATCATAAGGAGGCATTACGGCAGGGTGAAGGGGAGGCCTGTCACTCATGGAGGAAGGTATGGACTTGATGGCACTAACAGTCGGAGCGGCAGCCTGGCGACGGTGAGACTTTGGAGCAGATATACCAGAGAGGTCAAGTGCGGTGGCACGGCCACTATAAGGCTTTGGAGCGGTAATAGCAAACACATCTAAATTTGCAGAACGCCTGCGTGAGCCTATGAAAACGTCAATGCTACTCTCAGAATGAGAAGGACTCTGGATGGTACTGTAGCAAGAAGCATAAGGTTTGGATATTAGCTGAGGTTCAGGGGGAGCTGCAGACCTTTCTATAAAAGAATTACTAGATCCCTCAGCATCCTCCATTTCGCAATGATCAATTTCACTAGATATTTCATTCCAAATGTATTCTTCCATGCAATCCGTATCCAAAACATGATACGTGGAGCTGCTACTGGACAATTCTTCTGATTCCATCTGGAAAAAAAACCCCTAAATTTTAAATGCATTGTTGTGAATACATTACATGGTGCTACATTTATATGACAACAGTTGTAATAGACCATTTTGTTGTTACCCATACATCATCATCTTCAGCACCAATACTATGCGCGGCCTTCAGCTTCTCTTCAGTCCAGCCCATATATGGCAAAATATCCACATCCTCCTCTGAGATGATTTTAGGAATATCTGTGAATCCAGTGTCAAGCTCATTCTGGTCCTGCAAAGAGCAACTGAGGTTACAGAAGCCATTCAGTTTAATTTTTATATATCACACTTTAGTAGAAGTTGAGTGACATGTTCAAGGCTAATAAATCAGACAATATTGGTATTTTTTAATTATCAGCATTGGCAATACATTTTCCTGTTTGGCCATTTAGTGTCACAAGTCAGAAAATGCAATTCTTTATTCAGTATTAATTTTAAATGATTAATTAATTAATTAATAATATTTTCATTAATATTTTGTTGAAATAATATATTTTTATTATTAATATTTTAATAAATAGGATTTAGGCCTAAGCCTTTTTTGGGTGAATTTGTAAATAAATATTATGTAAAAATAAAAATATTTTTGTCATTAATTTTTTTTAGTAATATATGTTCAAGGAATGATTTGAACACATAATCCTTAAATTAGCAGTAATCATACCCTCTCTTCAATGGCGACAAAACTTGTGAACTGGGACAAGATGGAGAACTCTTTACTGAGCTCAATGATGTAGGACTTCAGCTCTGCTTTCTTCCCCTGATAGAAGAGAGATAAAAGAGAGCAAGTCAAGTTCTTCTGTTAGCAAATCTGCCAATTATATAAAAATTATCATCATGCAGCCAAATATTGTACCTCGTGTTCTGCCTCACTGTTGCCTAGAATGCCATCTTCATAGTCTCTGATGATCGCTCTTGCTGTTAACTTGTGAAGGAACTATACACACACACACACACACACACACACACACTCTTCAAACACCTAATGAATAACTGATGAGGTTTCAGATTATATGAAGTATATAAGATGCTCACTCACAGTTCCCTTTGTCTTTTGTAGTTCTGTGGTGGAAACCATTGTTTTGATCTCTTGTCCACTCAAATCACCAAACAGTGTGGCCTAAACGAGTAAATATTACACAATTCAAAACAATAAATACACAAATAGTTGGTTAATTCAGTTTAAACATCTTAATGCTTTTTATAGTCTTCTGATTAATATTACATACAGTATATTGATAAATGACAATTGAGATCTAAAGAGATTTAAGATCTAAATTGAGATCTAGAATTAAGTATCTAAAATACTAATTAAAAATAATCAAGATATGTTTTACATACTGCTTGTCAAATAATGAACACAAGGAAGAATATTTAATCATCTTTACTTATATGCACCAATATAACAGTAAAGTCTGTCTACCTGAGTGCAGTGAGGCACAAAGCCGTATACCAGAGAGTGACAGTCACTGAAGAGGGCGTGAAGCTGTGAAGGGGCTTGAACAGGAGGGAGCGCTGTGGGACTAAACTGCTGCCACTTCACTGCCACTGATCTGCAGCCTGGAGACTCAATACGCTGAACCTGAGCGCGCACCTGAAATTACCCACAAATCTGTTCAACTCAAGCCTCAGACTGGCCCATATTGCAAAGATTATGTTTCCTTTTAAGTTATTAAAAAACAATATAATAAAGAGAGTGATTCACCTTCTCTGTCCAAGTGTGTTTCATCTTTGTGTCAAAAAATTCATATGTTCCTCCACCTGCCTGAGCCAAAGCTCTGAGCATATGACGATTAGCTGTCAAGCTAGACGAACACAAACACAATCAAACTGTAGGCTCAGAAATTCATTGTAAGTGAAGGAGAAAAATAAAGATGTTTGTTTAAAGGCAGACCTGAGTCCGCAGGTGAAGAAGCGCGTGTGGCAGGAGTTTTCTCGGACCAGCTGTAGGGTCAGAGGCTGGTTCTGAACATGTCCATCAGAGAGCAGCAGGATGTTCCTCACGCCCCGGCAGGGAGGCAGCAGACTCAGGATCCGGAGAGGCCGCCACAGATCAGTGCTGCCACCAGAGCCGCTACACGACTGAAGAGAGGGAAAATGCAATGAGACGCAAAGGAACTGAAATTCAGAACCATCTTTAACCATTTTTAAACATTCCTCACCATAATAAATTTTCTGGCTGCTTCAGATTCCTCATCTAAAGGCACTGGTGCAGGAAAAGCTTCCTTGTAATCTGTAAAAACACACATTTACCCACAATGCTTCACTCTGAATAACAAGAATAATAGGGAAATGAAAATGTCCACGTGATGTTCAATAAAACAATATCAGATCGTTTCAGTGAGCACTAACCAGTGCTGAAAGAGATGATGTTGATCTTCAGTGAGCGGTCCAGAGATTTGAGGACTTGAAGGGCAATCCTGCGGGCGTTTAGCATGGCGTCTCCCCGCATGGCGTTGGAGGAGTCCAGTAGAATGACCACATCGCTCACACTGGACGGACCTCCAGAGCTGGACACCCCGCTTGACTTAAAGTCTGGATAAAACACCAGCATGCAGGCCTGCAGGGATCAGATCCGGATCAGATCATTATTGTCAGTGTGCGTAAGATGGAGAGTGGCAATTTTTTGTGCAATATGTTGCAAAATATCCATGACAAACAGGAAAACAGATTAGAGTAATATTTCTTCACCTGGCTATCTTTATCCGGATGGTTCTCGACCCACATCCTGGGCATGTGGATATTAGAAAGACTGAAGGACACATGTAACCCTTCAGATCCCAGAGTCTGTCCCGGAAACGTGCTGATCACTGCCTTACAGTCTGTCCTCTGAATGGGGAAAACACTAATACTGTTAATATGGTTCATAACTGAATGTTTCTTTTTCTTCAGAAAATACAGTATTTAGTAAGATAATGCACAAAAGTGAATTAATAACCTTGGTTTTGATGCGGTGTGAAGAGCTCAAGTTGATGATCTCATAAGGCATTTCAATGGACATGGACAGAGAAAACTCCCTGAAGAATGAAAAACCATAAAAAACCATACACTAATCCGAACAACGCAACAACCCTGTAACCACCCATTGTCCAAAGTAGACCAGGTGCTACTGTATATAAAGCATGATGTTATAAAGGTTAAAGGTTAAGTGTTAAATTATGCTAAATCATGTGGTTTGCTACATTAAATAATTGGCTTTTATATTGTTACTCATCAGCAGCCGCAACTTATTTTTAGTGAATCTTTAGTGAATTTCCCTGTGAATTCTCCAGCGTTTGAGATTCTCACCCCTCTGACTGAAGCTCCGTCACACCAATCTTTTCAACAGTTGCCTGAAATGCAACACAACTGTCAGTCAAAACACTGCAACAATCAGCTGGCCAAACAGGATTTTAAATAGAGTGACAAAAGACCATCGTACCTGAGTTGTCTGATTAAGGGCGGCGCTCTGTTGCCATGGTGCCACGCTGCCAGACAGTGAGAAGATTATAGAGCCTGATCTGACCAGCAGCTCAGTGATGAACGTCACCTTGATCAGAACTGTGGCTCCAGGAGGAAGATTCCCCACACTGATAGTAAATACATCCTGCCTCACATAAACACATGACCTTAAAGAAACCTTCTAATACATTATCACACATACGTCAGCTCCAGATCCACCTTTCCAATGACATGTTTCCCAGTGATAAAGGCTTCAAATCCACACACTGCTGCCGTCTCCTCCAGTGGAAAGACATACTTTGCTTCAATGGGAACAGCACTCTGGTTTGTGTAGGTCTGAAAAATGATGACCTGGTAAAAGTGGAGACAAAGTTAGGGTTGAGGTTTGAAATTATAATTCAGTGTTCTGGTCTACATGTTTGGAAGTGGGATTTCAAGGTCTTTTAGTTTGGCTCTTATCTGTCTTTTATTTAGCCAATTCTGTTGCTTTTTATTTCTTGATTGTCTTGATTGAGTTCATCGCTGCCTAGTTCTAGTTTTAGTTTATTAGGTTTGATTATCCATCTTGTTCTTCTATATGTGAAAGGAATCCTTCATCTTGCTCATTTCTCAGCACTTCTTTTAAATTCCACACTGCAGTCCACCGCTGTAGTATCATACCTGACACAGCAGGTCCATCAGCTTACACCTCACATTGACAGCATGTAGAGGAAGTTTCTGACCACTGCTGTCCAACAAACCTGCGTTCATCTCCTCCAGAGGATTCTTAGTGGACTCCAAACCCTCACTGTCATCACTGGACACTAAAAAACACACAATCACACAAAACCACTGATGAATGTAACAACAAATATTATAGCATTCACTTTTACAGAGCAACAGTTAAATGTAATTATTTAATAGCCCTATGTAAATTCTAAAATTGTTTGCTTTTCTTTAGCAAATATCAACAAATATATAGCGATTAATTAATTTGAATTTTAAAATGTAATCAATTTGACAGTCCCAACTCCTCCACATATAAAAGCTGGTCTCTCTCAGCATGTCCTGTTCACTGGATGTTACTCACAGATATCAGGCGCTGTGTCAGTGATCTGCGTGAGCTGAGTGTTAATATGAGGCTGGAACTCTTTTAACTCGTCCCCCTCCAGACTGTACTGGACCAGATATTTCAGTCTGATCTGCTCTGTGTTATAGACGACAAACTCATCATCCTGTCAAATATAAACACACGCACCAATGCAAGAGTCACATCAGATCCCAAAAACACAAGCAGAATATTTAAGTACACAGAAAATGAGTAAGAAAAGCACCTCAAATTCAGAGAGTCTGTTGGGAGAGCGGCGGACTCCATGTACACTGTGGTAGCCGTCAGGAGCACAAGTCAAAGTGGTGTCTTTCTTCAGCAGGTCCTTACACCGACCCAACGCCACTTCACACACCAACAGCAGCCGAGAGCCGTCAGTTACACTGGGCTTGGAGTATTTCACACTAGTCCTTTAACACAGAGCAGAAACGTACTGACTGGCTAAAATCTCCAGTTGTCATGAAAGTGGATTCATATTATTTATAAATCTGTTACATGAAGAGAGGACTGAGTAATGCTAAAGATAACTGACTTCAGAGAGTCACTGAAGTAGATTCCTCCTCCAAGATTGCCGATATCCGTCCTCTCAATTCCATGCTGTTCAACTCCAACCCTGGGCAGCAGCAGACCTCTATAAAGAATGTTTGAAAATGTATATTCAATTAATTACATGATAAGCTGATCAATCAAATTAATGACAATTTAATCATATATATATATCAACATTTTCTGAGAAAAGGTCAAAAATAAAGAAAAGCCACGATTATTGCAGAAGAGAAAATTACTGAATAGACATTACAAAAAGTAACTTCAATCAATGTATAATCAGATATTAGATTTTTTGTTTTGTTTTGTTTTATTTTTCAGGATTGGCCTTTATTGTTTTTTGTATTCCTCATTTCCTTGATTGTTACATTAAGACAGCACTCACTTTAAGTTAATATTTTAAAAATTATTTATTAATAACTCTTACCGAGACAGTATTCCAACAAAACTGCTGGAACTAGTGGAGTGGAGGAGGGGTTTAATGTTACCTAAATCCTCCCTGAACAACTGAAGCTCCACCCCTCTGCTGACACGCAGTATCTGCTGAATCTGAACAGGCCTGTAGTGGATACAAGATTAACACCATCAATTAAAGATGTGTTCTGAAATATATTCATGTTATATCACTCGAGACAAACATCTGTTCTAACAAAGAAAGAAAAGAATTCCTTAAATGAGGTACAAGAAACTCCTACCTGAACGGGGAAGGAATTCAGAGCCGGGATACGGCAGCTGTGGGGCTAAATTATGCTCCGTCAAAGGCAGGAGATGCCCTTGGTCCAGACAGCTCCACACATACTGCGTCCCGACCACTGGGACCTGGAGCTTCTGGATGCTGCGCTGCCGGTTACTGCTCAGGTCATTCACACTGCTAGTGACTACAAAAGAGCACTGGAGAAGATACACTGCAGCTCTTTAGTGACTCAATAGGATCACTGAACACTTTTTACCTAATTTAAGCATTATAAAGCAAAGTGCAGTTACATCTACATTACAACATAAAATTAGTCGAGCATTAGAGTAGTTAATTTTAACCTTCCTGGTACTGTTCCATCATTTTAGATTGAAAAATGTTGTGTTTCTATTTGCTTTTTTTAAAATAATTTACTTCATCAGAAGTAAAAAAAAAAAAACCCAACTGTAATCTGCATCTAGTCATTCATTGGATTATAAATGTCCCTGCGTTATTATTAACTACTTTAATTTAATAGTATCAGAGGGTTCAACAAACCAAATGTTTGTTAATTGTGTAAATGTCATTTGAAACCCAACTCTTTATCTACGTGTAAAAAAAACTCTGAGTAGCTGCTCTTTTAGTTTTGATAACACAAAAAAGAAAGATGGTGGGTAAGAGTAAAAAATGAACAGAAACCTCTTTGTTGATGACATATGAGATGTTTCCTCCATTCTCCAG
>NW_015650695.1:448729-458016 GCF_001515625.1 Sinocyclocheilus rhinocerous | reverse complement strand
ACACCGGGGACGATAATAGTCTCACCCTCCCGTAGACAACCGTTGATCAGGATGACGTCTATCGTCGTACCCATTCCAGGAAGAGCTTTTACCTAAGATATAGAAGATGGACAGCAGAGGTTATATTACAGTTGGGCTCCATGGGAAGAAAAAAAGCAAACTATTGTGATTAAACATACCAAACCAGACTGTCACGATTTGTTAGCAGGAACTCATTTTACCTCCATGACCTGTGCTCGAAGTTCATCACAATGAGCCAGGCGGCGGGCCAGCATGGTCTGAGTGAGCTCCACCAGCAGGGCGATGAGGTTCCCTATCCCATCACCCGAGTGGGCCGAGGTGGGAACCAGGGACACAAATGTACGAGGGTCTTTGTTCTCGTAGAACAGGGCAGCGTTAAGTCCCTGAAGGTTGAACAAGACAGCACTTGTATGTAAAACTCAACAGGAGACATTTGCAGCTCAACAGCAAATGGGACTGTACTGTACTGTACAAGACGATGACAACAGACCTGCTGCGCAAACTCCACGATGACAGCTTTAGCCCTCTCATCTAACTCATCCTTGGTGTTTTTCTTCTGCTTCTTCAGTGTGGCCACCACGTCTGTGTCTGGACTCTTCTTCCAGTCGTACAGACGGTCAATCTGAGAAAGAAACACATTAGTATTTAAATACTTGCTGCAATCATCAGTATGAGCATTCGGTAGTCAGTATCTGGTACCTTGTTAAGTGCTACTACGAAGGGGCATTTCTTCTCCTTCAGCAGGTTGATGGATTCGATCGTCTGTGGCTCTAAACCGTGCATGATATCCACCACCAGGATGGAGATGTCACACAGAGAACTACCCCTGTTCCTCAGATTACTGAAGGGTGGAGAAGAGTGCCATTAAACATACAAACAAGCTTAAAAAGCCATGGCTTAGTGCTTGACTGATATGGGTTTTCTACAGTATCGACACATTTTAAAAACTTTATAACAGCAAATTAACATTTAATATTAATTTCCATATAAAAACAAATAAATAACCATTAATAACAATTAGCAATTTTTGCAATTGGTAAGATTTTTTCAATAAGTCTCTTATGCTTAACCAAGGCTGCATTTATTTGATCAAAAATACAGTAAACCAGTAATATTCTGAAATATTACAATTTAAAATAACTTTTCAAACATTGCTTCAACATTTTAAAAATCATCCTCTTCTTCCTCACTGCCGTTCTCTTGGTCTTCAGCAGGTTCTTGTGTTGCCGGAGTAGTTCCCTTCACCTCGATGTGAACCTTCTTCATCTCTGTGAACACACAAATGTCAAATTAATCAGCACTCACAACAAACCACCACCAAATGACTTCTTGATTTTAAAAGACATGTATCCGTGGGAAAGCATGCTTTACACCCACTTTTCTCCTCATCGCTAGCCATGGCCTCCCAATCGTCCAGATCAGCAGCCTCCGCTTTTGGCTCCTTAACTGTTGCAATGAAAATGTCAGCTATTATCCTTGTTTACAGCCACAAATCATGAACAGACAAATCCTTATCCATGATTAGCTTTACAAGTCTATAAAAGTATTTTCACTTATTTACTTTTTTTGACAATAAGCCATTCAATTTGTAGGGCCCTATTATTTAGGTGATGCAGAAAACGTGGCCAGAATTGTGGAATTCAGGAATTAAAATGGAATTTAGTGTATTGTGTGCAATGTCACAGAATAGGATAATTTTTGGATTAATAAATCAAAAGTAGAGCTAAGATTAAAATGAATCAAATTCAAATTGACATTAGTAATTAAACCGCAAATCAGCATGTCAAAAATTACAACAGATCGCCAAAATAAATCTTGAAATTATGATAGAAATATTACTATTGTACAGTAAATGAACTTTTATAAGTAGTAGCAATAGTAATAGCAATAAAAATAAGCAACACTTATTTTTAATATGTATTTACACATAAATTTTTGTTGTGCAGCATTGTATATGACAAACTAATGACTAAAGTTTCCTAATGGCTCAATTGTAATTACGATGTTAACATGGAAAGCCAGAAAAAAATAAAACGCATTTGAAAGGAACCTAAATTTGAGAAATTAAAGTAATTACCTTGCTCTGCTTCAGGTTTGTCCACTTCCATCTCTGTTGTGATTGGCTGAGGTGTCTCTGATGTGGGTGATGCCACTTCTGAAGTTTCTAATATAAGCCATGAAAATGTTAGGATGTCTTTAACCATCCTTGACAACCACAGGTCTGGTTTGGCTTTACTTTTCTTCTTGCGTGCGGCTTGAGAATCATCGTCTGATTCATCATTGTCACCCGCTCCTCCACCCTTCTTCGCACCACCATCTTCATCGTCCTCCGAGTCAGCCGAACCCTTTCGGCCACCTTTCTTTTTAGCCGTAGGTTTCTGCCGTGACCGCGAGCCCTCATCCTCAGAGTCTGAAGCAGCACCAGCAGGAGCGGGAGCCGCCACCGTCTCGGTGTCTTTCGCCCTGCGCTCGTTTTCCATGTTGTTCTGACCCTGATCTTCATCACCTTCCTCATCCTCCAGATTTGCCTTTTTACCCTTCTTGGCCTTCTTCTTGTACGCTTTACTCAGAGCGGGCTCAGGTTCAGCGTCCACTGCTGAATCGGATTTCTAAGACAGAAACACATGGAGAAATTGCTGTCAATGGCACATGACTCAGCTTGTAAAATCTGCACTATCAGAAGAGAGAGCAAAACAAAAGACAATGCATGCTGAATGTGATTATCAGTTTGTGTTAATGAAGAATACCTTTTCCTCTTCTTTAGATTTTCCTCCTTGGTTTTCTAATGACAGTGTCTCCAGTTCTTTCTGGATGTCATCCTCACTGCAAGTAAAAGAGTTCATCATTAATTCCCAAACACTTACATTCATGTTCAAAAGTTTAGGGTCAGTAAGATTAATTTAATTAATCAATAGTAGTGCTGCCAAACGATTAATCGCGATTAATCGCATCCAACATAAAAGTTTTTGTTTACATAATATATATGTGTGCACTGTGTATATTTATTATGTATATATAAATACACACACATGCATGTATATATTTCAGAAAAATATGTTATTTTTTATATATTAAATAGATTTATTTATAATATAAATTATATGAATATAAATATAGACATGTAAATACATGTACATATTTTCGAAGTATATACTGTATGTTTGTGTATTTATATATACTTAATAAACATACACAGTATACACACATATATTATGCAAACAAAAACTTATTTTGGATGCGATTAATCGTTTGACAGCACTAATCAATAGTTTTAGCCCACAAGGATGTATTAAACGTGGTGCTGTCAAACGATTAATCGCAATTAATCGCATCCAATAAATATACACAGTACACACGCATATATTATGTAAACAAAAACTTTTATTTTGGATGCGATTAATCGTTTGACAGCACTAATTAAACTACTTAAAAGTGACAGTGAACACAGTTATAATGTTACAAAAAACTCTATAAAAAGGCTGTCCTTTTGGACCTTTTATTCATTAAAGAATCCTGAGAAAAATGTGTCAGTTTCCACAAAAATATAGCTAAAGCAGCACAACTGCTTAAAACATTGATAATAATAAAAAATAATAATAAAGATTAAAAATCTTATTTAAAAATCTTAAAAATTAAAAAAAAGATTAAAAATAATAATATTGACACCTTCAATACCACGACTGAGGTGCCCTTGAGCAAGGCACCGAACCCCCAACTACTCCCGGGCGCCGCAGCAAAAAATGGCTGCCCACTGCTCCGGGTGTGTGTTCACGGTGTGTGTGTGTTCACTGCTGTGTGTGTGCACTTTGGATGGGATAAATGCAACAACTGCTTAAAACATTGATAATAATAAAAATAAAAATAATAATAATAATAACAATAATAATAATAAAGAAATGTGTCTTGAGTAGCAAATCAGCATACTTAAATGTTTCTTGTAGGATCATGTGACACTGGAGACTGGAGTAATGATGCTAAAAATTCAGCTTTGAATCACAGAGATAAATTACATTTTAAAATATATTACAGTATATTAAAAATAGTTATTTTGAGTAGTAACAATATTACAGTTTTTTTCCTGTATTTTTGATCAAATAATTGCAGCTTTGATGAGCATAAGAGACTTCTTTCAAAAAATCTTTAAAAAATTTTTTTTTCAATCTTACCGACCCGATTTTTGAGCAGCACTGTATAGAAAGAGAAAATCTCTTTTAAGCTTATGAACTGTGTCAGTGTTGGAGGAAAGAGGTGAAGACCTACTCAAAGTCATCTTTCTTTCCTTTCTTTTTCTTGCTCTTTGATTTGCTCTGCTCCTTGCCTGCTCCTGCTCCTTCAATTTCAGCTGCAAGCGCGTCGATGTCAACTCCGTCGTCTTTGGCACTATGAAAAGCAGAAAAGAATACATTACATTTTTCACTACTGAACTTTTTTAAAAACGTATTTGCCATATTGCAATCACTACACTGTGCAAACGTGTGCGCGTTGCGCATGGTTAGCTTGCTTTAAAATTATGTTTTTTATTCATACACGAGGGTCTGCATACAGTGCGCATGGACGCAAATTACGTCTCCAAAATAGTACGCGCGTACTTGTATAATGTATAACGAGTGGTTCCCTGCATTATTTTAGGAAAAAGTTTTATGATTACAGTATTGAGCTGCTGCAATGGAGCAGCTCTAATGCGCCATTAAAATGAACAGTGAAAGTAACAAACGCTTATACAATAAATTTTAACGGGTGTAATTAAGTGTGGAAATAACTGAAGGAAATATCTGTTTGCTAAATGAAGCCAACTAACATGATTCATATTATTATTATTACTATTATTTTGTTTCTGTTTAAAAAAATTACAAATGCTGTGAAAATCCAGGTATCGGCGAGTACCAAAAATGAAAGTATCGGTATCGGACTTGCAAACGTGTGCGCGTTGCGCATGGTTAGCTTGCTTTAAAATTATGTTTTTTATTCATACACGAGGGTCTGCATACAGTGCGCATGGACGCAAATTACGTCTCCAAAATAGTACGCGCGTACTTGTATAATGTATAACGAGTGGTTCCCTGCATTATTTTAGGAAAAAGTTTTATGATTACAGTATTGAGCTGCTGCAATGGAGCAGCTCTAATGCGCCATTAAAATGAACAGTGAAAGTAACAAACGCTTATACAATAAATTTTAACGGGTGTAATTAAGTGTGGAAATAACTGAAGGAAATATCTGTTTGCTAAATGAAGCCAACTAACATGATGATTCTTATTATTATTTTGCCCTGTACCCAATATTTGTAAAAAATGACAAATGCTGTGAAAATACAGGTATCGCTATCGGCGAGTACCAAAAAATGAAAGTATCGGTATCGGACTCGTTCTAAAAAAGGTGGTATCGGTGCATCCCTAGCTTTGAGAAAGCAAATACATATGTACTCAAAAAAAAAAAAATTTTGATGAAATGTACTTAACATACAGGTGCATCTCAATAAATTAACTTTTCCACGACATTCTAATTTATTGAAATGCACCTGTACATGTGCAGAGCAGTAAAAAAATTAACCTGAGAAAACACAGACCACCAGAAATGATTAACTAAGCAACCGGCCAGGAAAACACTCACCTGTTACCAGAGATTTAGAAACAACAACAGGATGTCCAGACCATTACTGACTAATCGTGACATTTTCAGTAAAAGTACTTCCATTATACACTAGTGGTGTAAGATAATACATTTTTATTACAAACTAGCAAAAAAAACAGCATTACACCAACAGCACAGATGCATATTACACACCTGAACACCACTCTAGCACACAGCAATATTTGCAACAATACATACACAAAAACTGATAATATTAAACACCTGAACTCAAATACCTTACCAATCAAGTCAAACACAGCAATGATGAGGAAGTGAACTTGTGCTGCTTATATAGTGGAGCCTAAAGCCCTCATTGCATGCTTGTTGCATCAGAAAGGGAAAATCACAGTCATCGCGGGGCAGATCTCTCACACACATAAACCTGCTGCCCTCACCAAACACAGAGCAGGTGATGAAACTCCAGTTAATGGAAAGATGGGCAAATGACTTGAATGAATGGAGAAGAGATGGAGGCATGTTTAATAAAAGTTAAAATATGTTTTAGCAGACCACAGTTCTTTGACGCAATGCAAAGGGCAGCAATGGTCTTTAAGTAACAGGTAATCTTGTTTTGATGCTACTCTCGATAATTAATGGCTGGATCGCATGACATCTTTTGAGATTACTGGAACAGGAAATGACATGGCAACCAGCACTTAAGGGTTAGCACAGGTTAACACTCTCATTAAGATGGTAATCAACTTAACCACCTCCCACAAGGCCAAAAGACCAAGAATCTGCTCAGCATCAGACCCAGACAAATTTAGCCATTCAAGCGACTGAGTTCAGAGAGGGAAAGGAAAACAGGTCCAGGTGAAACTGCTGCTGTCCCACATTGGCCAGTATTACAGCAAAACCTTAAATTCAACCTAATAAACTAAAAACAAACCAAGGCTTGCAGAAGTTTAGTTAAAAATTTAACTAAACGACTGGAACATAAAAGCAGACAATCAATCACTTTCAAGGTACAGATTTTATATAACAATTATAATTAGGTATTGAATAACTTAATCGAATCTGAAACAGATCAAAAACAAGGGAAAAATGATTCGCCAAAATCACTATGCCAAGTTTTACTCTTGCCAAAAGAAAGTATTTATATATGGATAATATATATGTACATACACACACATACATATAGTTTCTACATGACCAAAGGTCGATGGCATCCCACAGAAGAGCGTTTCACTGAAGACAATGCGCCGAGCAGCACAATGGAAACGGATGAGGTTGCACTGCCAGGCGAGAAATCAGATACCGCGTGTAATACACAAAAGCCACTGCCCTTAAAAACCAGGGTCTTCTGTGTTCGGACAGCGTCTGATATCAGAGCAGATGTGACGTACAACTAATCTAACACTAACACAGCTGCTGGATCTAGACTCAGGGGGACTAGCAAGACCTGCTGTTTCTCATTTTAAAGCCACCAACGTGACAAATACGCAACGCTCACAATAAATTACCCAGCCAGCTGGTGTCTAGACGTGCATCTTTGCATGTCAGTGATCCCCTGATGATATTGCTCTGGTTAAACGGTCAGTAGTATCGTAATGAGGAAGACAGGCCTAGTTACAGCGGCACATGAACTCATGTCCATCAGAAGCTAGCCAGGTGGCTAACAGTGTGTCTCCTCACATATTAACCGGTCAAGATTATAAACAGCACGGTCTTTCTGCTGTTAACACAGTCCGTGTTGCGCATTCCCCAGTGTCCTAACTTACCCGTCATCTCCCTTACTTTTCTGTTTCTTCCCCATTATGTCTGTATGGCTGTAACCTCCTCGTTGCGGTGCCGTGTAGTCGGTGTTAGCACTTCAAGTTAGTCGTGCTCGCATTGCGCATGCGCACTTGACAATGAGTAATAGCGCACCGCGGCCTCAGCGCAGACCTTTAGCGCACATGGATAGTCTACTACTCTATAAAGTTACATATATAAAGAGAAAGGATGCCGTTTGAATGCCATTTCGGGATATTTGAGTGAAATATAATATCGTTCCTATTGCTTCTTTTTAAATAAACCGCACAAACGACAAAGAAAGAGCATATATTTCTTACAAACATGAAATAGGCCATCCATATTAAATACTAGTCCGTGTTAAACTTTTAGCGCTCTTACGTCAGGAAGAGCGCGACAAGAGCGCTGCGCATAGCAAACGTGTCATCAGCTAAAAACCATACAATACATATTTAAAAAAAATAAAATAAAATAAAATAAAAATAAAAAAAAATATTTTAAATAAATTTGTACACACACATACAAGTATGTATATAATCATTTACATATGAGACCCTGGACCACAAAGCCAGGCCTAAGGGTCAATTTTTTGAAATGGAGATTTATACATCTTCTGAATAAATAAGCTTCCCATTGATGTATGGTTTGTTAGGACAAATATAGGACAATATATATGAGATATAACTACTTGAAAATCTGGAATCTGAGGGTGCAAAAAAAATCTAAATATTGAGTAAATCACCTTTAAAGTAGTCCAAATGAAGTCCTTAGCCATGCATATTACTAATCACAAATTAAGTTTTGCTATATTTACAGTAGAAAATTTACAAAATATCTTCATGGAACATGATCTTTACTTAATATCCTAATGATTTTTGGCATAAAAGAAAAATCGATGAGTTTGACCCATACAATGTATTGCTGGCCATTTCTACAAACATACAGGGGTCACATATTCAATCTAGATAGATAGATAGATATCAATTTTGAGGGATATTAATATATATTAATATAATATTATTCATAATATAACACAATATATTTACACTGTGTTCCAAATTATTATGCAAGTGACATATCAATAGGATTTCAGTACAATAAAGAGTAAGATTTTTGTTTGTGTTGTTTTTCACATCTTTTTAGATATATTTTAGGTATCAATCTCAGACAGGTTTGTTCAATAGTTTGCCAGGTCTTCTTAGGTAAATGGAACGCCGGGACACAGGGCATCACAATATGGTATGGGGCGTAACATTTCTGTCACACGCTTGAGGTATTCGGCCAATCACAGCACACCTCGCTTTTCAGAACGATGAGCTTTGTAAAAATCGACGAGTTTCAGAAAGGCGGGGCATAGAGGAGCAACAATAATGTACATTATGTGGGAAATAATGTTTTTTTTTTAACCTTAAACCGCATAAACACATTGCATTACACCAAATACACAACATAATGTACATTGCAACATCATATGACCCCTTTAAAGAGGTTGTTCCACATTAAGCAAGTCACAGTTCTCATGCAATATGGTAAGGAAGAAAGATCTTTCTGAAGATGAAAAGTATGAAACAATGCAATGTCTTGCAAAAGGCATCAAAACAAACAATATTTTGCAAAAAGCAAATAGAAATTATTGAACTGTCAAAAGACTTGTGAGTGACTTAGAACACAGAAGATCTTTGTCCGATAAAGATTTATCAAGGAAAGTTTCTGTCAAACAAATGAACTGTATTGTAATGCCAGCTGTAAAAAAGCCACTGCTGAGCAGCAAACAGGTGTTTGAAGCTACTGGAGTCTCAAGATCCTCTCCATGCAGACTGGCAGTTGTGTAAAGCTGCGTTTCAGTCACTGCTAACCAAACCTCACAAAGAGAAACCTGCACAGTGGCTGTAGAAACACAT
>NW_015650695.1:359925-448485 GCF_001515625.1 Sinocyclocheilus rhinocerous | reverse complement strand
AGAGCACAGAAGATCTTGGTCAGATAAAGATTTATTAAGGAAAGTTTCTGTCAAACAAATGAACTGTATTGTAGTGGCAGCTGTAAAAAAGCCACTGCTGAGCAGCAAACAGGTGTTTGAAGCTACTGGAGTCTCAAGATCCTCTCCATGCAGACTGGCAGTTGTGTAAAGCTGCGTTTCAGTCACTGCTAACCAAACCTCACAAAGAGAAACCTGCACAGTGGCTGTAGAAACACATTTTCAAACTGTTTAGCGCCATGGTATTTATGCAAAACAATATTTTAATATTTTTTTATATAATTTGTCATGAATATAATCTTTATTCATATATTACTGCTATATTAATATTTGCAAGCATTTAATGGTTTAAATGAATTAGATGTGAATTATGTCTACAGTAATGTCTGCCCAATGCTTAAAATGTCAAAGTATTTCAACAGTTTCATCACAGAATTGGTAGCGTTATTTGTGTTTTTCATATCAAATCTCTGTAAACTGTGACTGTGCAGGAGGCCACTTTAAAGATTTTGAAATTAAGTATCACAATGTTCATTTCTGACTTCATTTTTATTCACATCACTGAAACCACACCAGCACACAATCTATGAATCTTCTCAGCAACATCCGCAGTCATTGAAACTGTTCTCATGAACGCCGCCATCAGCACTGCGGTTTCATTCGGACAGTAGTTGCTGCCATTCAGAGTTGATGTAAACTCATTCACCATCTCTGAAGGAAGCCAGTTTTCCGGGATTTCCATAGCACATTGTCCTACAGCACCATTTTTGATGTCCATATCAAGCTTTATAGTCACATCATCCACCACTATAGAAGAGCAAACACTGAATTTCGGAGTTCTGCCATAAATCCACTCCCACGTCTGCAGATCCTGTGCCATCTTATGAATGCCAGGCATGAGACCTTCATGAGTGGGGTCCACTGTGATGACTGGGCTGTCAAATCCAAATTCATTACTGTACTGGGAAGCAATAGCATCCATGATAGTGTTAGAGTCAAGAGTGGGATCCACATCCAAAAGGTTCTTGACAGGGGAAGGAACGCTTGGGGTAGCGTTGCTTTTGATAACTTCAGAAGTGTTACTCTTCAGGACTGAGGACAATATTGAACGGTCAACAGAACACAATAATGTACAGTGATGATAAGCAGAGGTCCTGCCTAATTTCGCAGCAGTGCCTGATATTTTGTAATGGCCATTTAACAAAATATCAAATCTGTCTGTCGCTGCGACATCTAGATCGGGTCTCAGTGCTTTTAATGCACTAGTAACGACTTTGAGGTTTCTGTGACGGTCGTATTTCTTCTTGGAGGTGAAGAAGGTCATGTTGATGTTTCCAAAATCATGGAAAACCGTTCCACCTCCACTGCGACGCCTCGCTAGCGGGATTCCCAAGCGTCTCATCAAGGGCAGGTTACACTCCTGCCAGGGGTTTTGATGCCTTCCTATGACAACCACGGGTGAATTTCTCCATAATAACAGCATGCTTCTGTTTTGCAGATCGACGCGATCGGGAATCCAGTCTTCTAAGGCCAGGTTCTCAAATATGCCAGTTGACGCAGATTTTAGGATGATACCAGCTTTTCCCATCTCATCGAAGTAGGTTGACAAAGTGCTTTTGAGGCGAGCTGATCCAGAGAGGACGCATGCCCTGTTTGACAGTCTCAAAACCATCGCTGACTTTTAATCTCTCCAAAAGTCTGTAAAACGTTTGGCCAATAATGCACATGGAATACGGATCTGCACAGTTTTTGCACTGTTTTTCCCACGCCTGCAGCAGCGGAACAACCGGGTCGACAGGATCCCGTTTCCTGTCAAAGCATAATAAAAGTCCTGTACGTTAAAATTTATAAACAAATTATGTGTTCTTTACGCAGGCGTTTTATCTCTCGTTTTTCAAAGTGTTCAACGTGATGTTCAAACTTGTTGGTTAAAGTCTCACTCTACGGCCAAAAAACAAAACAAAACAAAAAAACGAGTAGAATGAGTGAAATGCGGGTTCTACTGTGTTCGGAGCATAGACTTGTTCGGAGGTCTCCTTCTGTGGTCTCCCTATCACATTCAAATGATATTAAATAATACTTTATTCATTTTACTTAATAATATCATAATACTTTTACGTCTAGAATCTCAAAAAAAAAAAAAACTCAAATGCTAAAAAAACTGTGCTTTGCTCACATTTGGTGTCTGTCTCACTTGTAAGCAGTCTGTATATTTAAAGATCACCACTAGGTGGTACTAGTAGATAATTCCTTATGCATAATATAGTTTGACGGCTGTAATGTGATCACTACGAGATCCACGTTACTTCTCTCCAAGTAGTTAATGATTAAGATTCAGAATGAGATTAGGAAATTACTAAATTCAATCAGCATGAAATCAATTTGTTAAATGATGTTCATTTTGATCAGTTAACTCGTATCGTACCCGTGTCCTCTTAAGTTAATATCTGACTTATTCAGAGAATTTTATCGTCCTCGAAACAAACTGCTCTTATCTAAGCTCGGTTCCTGGCATAGATCAGAGTTAGTGATATTTAGATTTAGCTTGCTTAAATGTAGGATGGTTACTGAATAGTAGCGACTTTGACCTTATTACTTCACACCATATGTTGAAATATTACAACCGTGTGTTATAATTGTATATTAGTTCATCATAATTTCTTCAATAGAAGACTCAGTGAGCCACCCATGTGGTGTGGTTTGTATAGTCTAATAATAATCGTTTATCACTTCTTACATTTTCTTTTCAGGTGTTTCTGCAAAGACTAAATCATAAAACACATCAAGTACGTCATAAATTTAAGTCAGTAAACTGAAAACTTGGTAAATAACAATGGGGGAGGGAATCAGTGAAAGTCATTTTCCTCAATTCTGATTGGTTGGTTTGCCATCCCTGATTGGTTGTTGCACTGACTGGGAGGAGTCTACGCAGAGGTCTGAACGGATGTTTCCGGTTTGACCGGTGTTTGACAGATCAGGACGGACCGTCGCTTTCAGGTACGGTTATAAACCAAATATCATGCACAATTTACTGGTTGTCCGGATTATGTGAGAGAAGAGTGTATATGTAGTGTTAGTTTACCGTGAGAGTTTGCCGGTGGAGGTCGCAGACGGTGCGCCGAGGTCACCGCACAGCATCACCGGATCACTTTACAGCACTGAATGCGGACAGAAAACATCGAGACCTCACGGCTGAGTCATGGCTTTCAATAACACACACATCTGCGATCAGTTTATTAACGCTCATTGGTTTAGCTTGTTTGCTGGGACATGTTTGAACCCATGGTCAGCTGATGAGACACATCCATGTGATGCTGTTTCATTATTCCATCATCTGAGGATGTGTTCTGCGTTTCATATCACATGGTGATGAGCATAAATTATGTTTCATGGATCCTGGTTTCTCAGGTATATTATGCTATAGCAGCATGTGATAGTCTTTGGGCAGTGGAAGATACAAAGATCTGTATGCTGGACAAGCGAGCACTTTTAATGAATACATGTAGGATACAATTTAGTGTCCCATTACAGAGCAGAGGTGCTAATTCCATTAGCTGTTCATTTCCTGTTAGACAAAGTATTTATAAAATTAATGTAGCATGAAAAGTAGCTAGTTTTAAAGACACCAACGTTAAAATGGTGGTTTGTGTTCATCCCACCTTAAGAGAGCTTGACCTTCTTGGCTGTATCTGTTAATTAAAATCATACAAAATTGTCACAATTTTGCCATAATAGGCTGAATTGATGTTTAATTAATTACTAAACTAATCTGAATGACAAAAACATGAGTCCCGCTTTTAACATTTTTGCTGTATCATTTATGTATTTGAAATATTGTGAAAGTTGGTATATCATTCGAAATTATTATTCTTTTTTTTATGGCTAGAAAAACAGTTAAAAACTATATTTAGGCATTTCCCAAATTTTAGCTTATAAAAAAATTAGTGATGCATCGAAATGACTTTTTACAGAGACACCAAAGTCAAAATTAACATTTCTTTTTAGCTGAAAAACCAAAATAAAATGTGGGTAATTGGGAGACTGAACTCTTATGCTGTTCAGGGTGTCATGTACAGCTGAACAAATTTTGCATATCTCTACTCTGGCATTATTTGTGGTCATGGTGAAGTGTGTACGCTGATATGTGGTTTTGGCCCTCCAAACTATCTTGGCTGAAACTGGAAAATCAGTTTTTTCTCACTGTTTTGGCTTAACATTTTAGGTTGCTGAATTTTTAGGTTGCCAAAATTGAATAGCACCATCTTTCAAGGTTAAAGGGATAGTTCACCTCACCCAAAAATGAAAATTCTGTCATCATTTCCTCACCCCTCTTCTTTCTTCTGCTGAAAATTTGTCGGTCCCCACTGCGAATGGAAAAAAATATAATAGAACTCAATGGGATCAGAAACTTTTTGGTTACCAACATTCTTTAAAATATATTCATTGTGTTCAGCAGAAGAAAGAAATGCATATAAGTTTAGATTGGAACAACTTCTGGATGAATACATGATGAAGGAATTTTCATTTTTGGGTGGACTATCCCTTTAAGCACATCCTTTCACTGACTATTTATTGGAAATAAAAAAGTTAACATTTTACAGAGTTTCAGGCACTATTTTGTAAGTAGTAGCAGTTGTTCCAATCAAAGTCATGCTTGAGTTTATGCATGAGTCGTCTCTGTCGCACAGCAAAATCTGTATGCATAGAATTTGAAATCAAGGATGTTCACATTGTGTTTAATCTGTCAGTCACACTTCTTGACCACTGAACATGTCTAATATCGTGACGGTCTCAGCGTTGCAGCTTTGACGGTTCTTATTGACTCGTCGAGTGTTGTATTTGTCAGTTGGGGGCTTTAAATCAAAACTATGTCTGTAAGTGTGTATGTGGCCATCTTTTCTTCTTCTCTCATGCTTAAGGGTGCACAGTAAGAGCATTGTTAACCGAGGACAATGGCTATTAGAAGGTGCCCGTTAGTGAGCAACGAATACTAGCGTTTCAGCTTTTCTTTCTCTTCCCCCTGTCTTGCCCTATGGTTTCCATTCCCTCTCTTGTTATTCTATAGCGTGTTATTGAATGTCAGAGTTTTTCAGTGCTATCTGTGCCTATAATCAATCTGAATGTGATACAATCACTCACTACATCTCTTTCATCTGTATAAACAGTAAATCTCTCATATAGTCATTACCAGTGCATTTTATACACACTCAGAATCAGATGTGGATGAATCTGTGATCATCTCAGTAATCTAATCCTCTCTGTCCAGCCCCAATGATTTCAGTTGTTGGCCTCTGGACAGTGTGATGTCATCAGTGAATGGCTTTACTCAGTTTTTTAGGTGTAGATGGGAGGTGAACGTGTGTTTGTTGGAGGTTGTGTGTATGTGTGTGTGTGTGCTGAACGTGAAGGGCTTGTGTTGTTTGTTGCAGAGGTCAGCAAAATAAGCAGTGGTTCAGTGTACATGCAGTCTGCTCGTGCAACCCTGGATGTGAAAGGAACAATGATGTTATCAGTATAAAAATCACTCACACCGTACAGTCATATGTGTGTGTGTGTGTTTTATTGAGTGTCTGTCAGGGATGATGACATCAGTTTGGGGAGGGCTTGTGATTGGATAGAATTCTCTGCTGATTGTGATGTTTGACTGACCTGTTTTTGAGCACTGTTTACATTAACATTACTAATATGCAAACAATGTTTACATATTCTCTGTTTTAAAAAAACTTATTTTTTAAATACTGGCTGTACTTGTTTGTGTGTTTGTATGGTACACATTAAGGTACTGAATGTTATAATGACATTTATAAAATACTTTTATGTAGGTCAAGATATTATAAAATGTCAGTGTTATTTTAGTATCATTTACATTTATAGCATGTATAGCTTTTCATGTTTATATTGTCAGTTTAAGTTTTAGGAAATATATATATATTTCTATTAGATTTAATTATTTTTTATTTATGTTTTAGTTTGAGTAATTTTAGTACTTCAACTTATTTCTATTTCAGTTTAGTTACCAAGGCAGCATTTCTGGCAGTGTTATTTTATAGCATTTATAGCTTTTATTTGTATATTTTTAGTTTTCATTTTAATTTCAGTTTGAATTTTAGTAACTGTGTTAAATTGTGTTCAGCTATTTAATAAATGTGCTTTTGTTATTCAGTTTTAGTTTTAGTAATTTTAGTAATTAAACTTTGATTTAAGTTTAGTTGCCAAGGCAACATTTCTAATGATCATTTAAGATTTTTAAGTTAAAGTTTTTCATCTTATATTTATTTTAATTTCAGCTTAATTTCAATTAATAAAAGACTAGGATTAAGTTGTAACAATAACAGCACTGTAAAATGTTTTATACATAATTTAAAATATTAATGACAAATTTTTATTAAAAAATGATATTTTATAAGCAAATTACGTGGTATGCTGTAGTTCATATTGTGTATTTTAGCGTGGCTGAAAAGCTGTACTGTTCAATCATCATCCATGATCTGTTTAGGGCCCTATGAAATCTGTTTTATTTGTTCCCAAATTCCGTTTTTTCCCATTTTAATTTTTCTGGATTCCGTTTTTTCCACTTTAATTTTTCTAGACTAGACCGTTTTAATGGTTAAATTAAATTTTATTAATCAAAAGTATGTCTAATTAATTGAAATCATGAAACATATTTAACAGCAATTTATTAAAAGTTTAATAAAAATTAAATTTTTAATGCCCTATGAAAAGTGTTTTATTTTTTTATCAAATTGAGTTTTATTTTTACATTCTGCCTTCCATTCATTTTCTGAGTTCCATTTTAATGGTTTTGTTTAATTCTAATAAACTCTTAATTGATTTTATACAAAATAATTTATTATTATTATTTTTTTTTTTCTTTTCAGAAATACTGTGTTGTGTATTTACATTATTCTTCTAAATAAATTCTGGTAAATAATTTTTCTGGTAAATATTCCTTTATAAATAACGTTTTAATAGTAACTTTATTAGCAGTAGTACTAGCTATCATTACATTAAGTCTGTCACAGTTTCTTCAAGTTAAACCAAACTTTTATTTTGACTGGTTGCTGTGAAGACCTTTAAGTTTCTGCTTGTATATGATATGACGATATTTTTTCTCAAAATAAATGGTCAAATGCTCATGAAGTGAGCAGATCATGATCATATATTGAGGCGGCAGAGGCTGAAATCACCGCGGGCGTCGCACACGCTTCAGTATGTGTGTAGTAAACGAAACCGTGCATCTGTGCCATTCATTCACACAGAGACACGCAGAACATGCAGGATTAATATCTAAATAGTATTTTTGCAGTTTAATATTCACAGACACTAGTCCATATCGCGTTTTGATTTAAGTGTAATGACCTACTTTTGATTAATCTATCCAAAATTTGGCAAATTCTGTGACATTGTGTTATACAGTAAATTCCGTTTTTATGACTGGATTCCGCGATTCCGTCTGCATTTTTCACATAACGTAAATCATAGGGCCCTGTCTGTTTAATAATCTAGTACTATTTGATTTTATAATAAAATGTATCCACCTGTGTCCTGTAATGTGCATGGACTCAAACTGAATATGTTCATAGCAAGCTTTTTTTGGAGTCTGCAGTGATTCTTATTGAATGTGTGTGTGCTGCTGATCTGTGCATGTTGCATGAAGCCTGTTGTCTTGCCGTGTGTTGCAGCGCCTGTCGTTGATGGCTCAGCTGTGTGTTGAGGTAGAATGGGACAGAGCACATCGGGCCCAGAGTCCGCAGAACCTCCACAGGTGAGCAGCACCACCCTAATGCTTTACCTCACACTAGGGCTGTCAAAAACGTTGCATTCGAATTTAAGGTCTGCGTCAGCCGTCAGGCAGCCTTATCAGTGGCGCACGAGATGCGATGACGATGTATGTGTCATTGATTGCATTTGAATGCTTTTGTTAGCCTATCCAGTCGAGAATTAAAATCACAGTGGAATCTGTGTAGTGTAGGAAACTGTGTAGTGTAGTCCAATTCATAAGTGACTCTTATGAGCTGGTTCTTTTTTTAGTGAATCACAAACATACATTGTGAACAGTTCGATTCTTGAATAATTCTTATCAGTCGGTTCTTTTATTTGTTGGAAGAAAAGAAAGAAAGAAAGAAAGAAAGAAAAAGAAAGAAAGAAAAAGTCAGAATCATAATATTTATTAGCAGATAGAGAATATATTTTTATGTAAGCAAATTAGATATTAGAACTAAAATATACCCAGATGGTTTTCTTGAGCTGAACAACATTGTCTTAAAAACTGAAGTCTTATCATCTTGTTCTCCCAAGGTTTCTTGCTCTTTATGTACACTTCTTAGGGAGTTTTTCTTTGCCACTGTCATTCTTCTTTGTTTTGCTAGTGGAGTAAGGCAATGCACTTTGTAAAGCTGCTTGGAACGGTATGTATTAGGGCTGTCAAAAAAAAAATCGAATTTCGAATATTCGTCGAATAAAAAAAAAAAAAAATCCACATTCGAATGCAAAAACGTGAACCAACTAGATGCGGCGCTGCTATGTTGTTCATTCAATATATTGTGGAAAACGAGAGCATCAGTGTGGAGAAGATGTTGTTTACGTCAAAACTGAAACCAAGCCGTTCACACAGCACGCATATTTATCACATTTTCTAGAGGGACATCTATCAGCGTTGCACTCGCGTCTCGCAGAGAGCGGCATGTTTAGAAAGCCATGTAAAATTAATGCAAGTTCAACTTTTAAAAAACATGTCTAAAGACGTTTTGGCGGTTTCCCCCCAACATCTCATGTTTTTAAATGTAAATGTTTAAAGGGGTCATATGATGCGATTTCAAGTTTTTCTTTCTCTTTGGAGTGTTACAAGCTGATTGTGCATAGATAAGATCCCTGAAGTTGCAAAGACTAAAGTCTCAAAACCAAAGAGATATTTTTAAACATTATGTACTTTTTTTCAAAGATAGTCATGTTATTTTATTACGCTTTGAAGAAACGTGCATAATATTTTGCTCGATGCGCCCTCTTGTGGCCTCAGGAGAGAAGCCAAAAGCTTTTTTCCCCCTAACTGAAATTATGCTTTTTAAATTCAAATATAATTTGAATTTTGATTATATTTAAGTAGAAAATTCGAATTGAGTTTTTCTGTCATTTTGACAGCCCTACCTCACACACATTCACAAACCTGAACGCTCTCAGTCTGAGCGTTCACATGTTTCAACGTGAGTGCAATTTTGACTCCAAATTACACTGTGGCCCAATTTACATTTGAAAACCCTTGGTTAATGTTCTCATTTACATATTCTCACGGTTAGTACAGCACACAACAAGCGAGCTGCCTGGTTTGATAACAGTTTGTCGACCTGTGGAAAAGTCTGCTGTAAATCCGTTCCGTTGTCTACTAAGTGCATGAATATTTATTGAGGCATTTATGAAAGGTTGTGTGTTGTTAAACTTTTTACAACTATAAAATATTTCTCAGTCCTGAGTTAAAAAGACGTTAACCCATAGAGAAGTATAGTGGGAAAATCCCTTACGTTTTGACTAAGACTCTTTGCTGAATCTCTTTATTCATAAGCAGCTGCACTGCTTTCCCATCATGCACCTTGCACCTCATTTACATTCCTCCAGAAACCCCGCCCCTGCTTCCACCAATCTGTTCATTCGTCAATATCAGCAGTTGTTCACTTTTATTTTATATCACAATCTTCTTTCAAATCTCTTTCAAAGAGATTCTTTTTCTTCTTCTCTTTCAAATCTTCTTTGTGTAAGTCATTGACAGCTGTGTTTTGTAGCTGGGCAGATTGTCTGCAGCTAATGTGATCATGTGACTTGTTTAAGAAGGTTTGTTGGTGTGATCTGTAATGCTGAACAGAACAGTTTTTTGCTCTGTCATGATGGGCAAAGCGAGAGTTTAGTTAGAAGATGCAACTAGATGCCTTGGAGTAATCATGCAGAATTGCACAAATTCATATCTCGGTCCAAGGATTACAAATCACAAGGACGTATTTGCTATTGACACATCTGAAAGTTGGACTGTCCATGCATTTTTCAGTCCATAAACAGTTTATATTAAGGTTTGATAAAAGTGCACTAAAATGTTTGGATAAAAGTTTGTGAAATTAACAGTATTTATTTGGAAAATATGATTCAAATAATGTATATCCACTTGAGGTGAAAAGTGCATTAATAAGACATATGGTGGGTCTCTGCCATGTTGAGATCACACTAATTTATCTTTGTAACTCCAAATATGTAGTGCACCTTTAAGACAATGGTCAGATACTCCTGTAATACAAATGTAAGTGACATTTGAGAGAGATTCTAAATACACTCTGAATTCATAAAAATGATGAAGTCGGAGGATGTGTTAACATCTTACATGCTTGTGTGGTTTCCATCAGAGACACTGACGATATACCACCACTTCTGTTTTCAAGTACTTCCTTATTTTCAAGAATGTCGCACTTCTATACAATACATGCAATGCATAGTTGGAGAATAAAGCTCATTCTGAAGTTAATTTCCATCATTCTCTGCAAAAATAAATCAATAAATCAATAAAAAATAAAATAAAGATCTTAATCAAAAATACTGAGCAGTAATTTTTTTGCAGTAATGATTATTTACAGTACAATTAACTAAACATTCTTAAATCAAGGTTTACCTGAGAAGCAAAAATATTTAAGGTATTATTAAGTCTTCTAATAAATATCAAAATTAAGTGAGTTAAACAAGACTTTGTAATTTGTCATTTTCATTTCATGTTGTTTTAAAGATGTTGAGATATTTGACTAAAAACGGGACAAAAATGCTTTTAGAAAAAAAATGTGCTGTGTGTTTTTGTCTTGTTCTGCAATAAAAGTCTTAACACCCTTTAACGAAGTGTGTTATGTGTAAGCCAGGTTAAAGAGATGGGTCTTTAATCTAGATTTAAACTGCAACAATTTACTGGAGTAGCACAGCTGCGTAAGATATTAAGATATGGTTTTCAGAGAATATATAATAAATTTAACTTCAAATATGCTTTACAAAAAAAAAAATTTAAGTCAGGATGAATTGGTTTAAAGGGATAGTTCACCCAAAAATAAAAATTCTGTCATCTTTTACTCACCCTCAAGTTGTTCCAAACCTAGATATTTTTACAGGAAAACAAGACAACCCTCTTAAGAAAATCATTTTTCCAGTGCATTTATCATGTCTGTGTAAGATTCATTATTATTTCATTTATAACTGACTCTCCATTTAGCATACCAAGCTACTGTAGAAACAGTTCTGCTGTTCACTTTAGAAACACTATGGGCCTTCTTAACAATGCTTTATTGAAAATACATGAGCTGAGAAAGAGAGGAATGAGTGAGTAGGAGAGTGGCAGAGTGGGAATGGTTGAAGGAATGAAGGCACAATGGAGAGGGAAGGTTTACATAATTATGGGACAGGATTGTGATCTAGTAACAAATGCATTTACCTTTTGCAAGCTTCTCTTCCAGTCCTTCACTTATTCATTATTTCTCAGTTCATGAGCCTGATCTATAGCTAGTCTTTTTTCCCCCCCTCATGTTCTCATTTTTAACCCCAGGGCTGTGTTCTCATATAAAAGCTGGCTATATTAACATCCTGTGTGTTTTGTAGCTGGACAGATTTGGAAACATCAAGAGTTTAGTGGAGGATCAGCTGCAGACCAGCATGGTCAGTAAACACTCATTTAACACTGTTACACTGAATCATAGCCTTTGCAGAATTGTGCAGATATTTCATTTTTAATTATGAGTTACAAATAAATACTGACATGTCACATTTAGACATTTGTATACAACAATATTGTGAAAAATATTACTAAAATTTAAAATAACGGTTTTCTATTTTAATGTATTGTTAAATGTAATTTATTCCTGTGATCAAAGCTGAATTTTCAGCATCATTACTCCAGTCTTCAGTGTCACATGATCCTTCAGAAATCATTCTGATATGCTGATTAAGAGATTTCATATTATCAAAGTTGACAACGGTTGTGCTGCTTAATATTTTTGTGAAAACTGTGATACATTTTTTTCAGGATTCTTTGAAAAAGTTCAAAAGAACAGTATTTACTTAGAATAGAAATCTTTTGTAACATTATTAATGTCCTTAATGTCACTAGTTTTGACAGTATTAAATAAGCATTTACAACATTTTAAATAAATGCTGCCATTAATTCAAATATAAATCTGGTTTGAATGTTGCCCAACCTTGGTTTCATGACACATGTATACAAACTGATA
Organism: Sinocyclocheilus rhinocerous; assembly: GCF_001515625.1. NCBI lineage: Eukaryota > Metazoa > Chordata > Actinopteri > Cypriniformes > Cyprinidae > Sinocyclocheilus > Sinocyclocheilus rhinocerous. Next base: position 436,228 of record NW_015650695.1, on the reverse strand, counting down.
CAAATTTATCCTGATTTCTCACTGTCTTGTTTCTGTCCAGGTGGTGGGAATAATAATTGGCGCTGGAGTCGCCATCGTCCTCATCGCTGTCCTCATATTTTTTGTCATGCGCAGGATGCAGCTCCGCAGTTAGTTCTCAAAAACTCCTATGTCAAATGAATGTTTCTTATATTTCTACTTTCTTTGCTTTGTGAAATGATCAAGTAATCTAAATGTATAATAATAAAGTGCTGATAATATTCACTGTGTTCTCCATACACATTTAGAGAACATATAGACGTATTGTGTTCCCTTTAATTTATTCTTTGAATTTTCTTGAATTAGTCTTAAATTTACCTTCATAAAACTTGCAGAAATTCATTTATATATATTTGCTTGTTTTCTTCTCTCAGAACTTGAGGCTCAGGAAGCCCCGAAGTATCGTTTTCGTAAAAGAGACAAAGTCTTGTTTTATGGGAGGAAGATTATGAGGAAGGTGTCTCAGTCCACCTCTTCGTTAGTGGGCTCCACTTCTTCCTCCAGGCCCCGCCTCAAAAAGAAACAGAAGATGCTGAACATTGCCAAAAAGTACGTTTCTGTAACGCCATTATTGGGTCATATTCATTGGCTCAGATGATCAGGTATAATAGCATGTGTGTTTCTCAGGATCCTGCGTTTTAAGAAGGAAGTGCCCACTCTGCAGATGAAGGAACCTCCTCCGTCAGTGCTGGAGGCAGATCTCACAGAGTTTGACGTGGCCAATTCTCACCTGCCATCTGAGGTGCTCTACATGCTGAAGAACGTGCGGTACGCTCCCATTGTTTCTGAATTGATTCACATCAAGAGAGTGACGTTAAAGAGAGCTTGACCACTCCCATGTGTTATGGAATGTAAAATATGATATATATAATGTATGTTTTTGGTCTGGCGTGTCTCCTGCAGTGTGTTGGGTCACTTCGAGAAGCCGTTGTTTCTGGAGCTGTGTAAGCACATGGTGTTTCTGCAGTTCCAGCAGGGCGAATATGTCTTCAGACCCGGTCAGCCTGATAGCAGCATATATGTGGTACAGGATGGCAAGCTGGAGTTGTGTCTTACTGGACAGGTGTGTGAATCACTCATCCAATTTTATTTTAGTATAATTGAGGTGCTATTATAGATTTTATTAATATTTTGAATTAGTTTTTATATTTTCTGTTTTTATTTTAAAGGGTTAGTTCACCCAAAAATTAAAATTTTGTCATTAATTACTCACCCTCATGTCGTTCCAAACCCGTAAGACCTTTGTTCATCTTCGGAACACAATTTAAGATATTTTTGATGCATTCCGAGAGCTCTCTGACCCTCCCATAGACAGCAAGGATCCTTACACGATCAACGCACAGAAACGTAGCAAGGAAATCGCTAAAATAATCCATGTGACATCAGTGGTTCAACCGTAATTTTACAAAGCTATGAGAATACTTTTTGTGCGCAAAGAAAACAAAAATAACGACTTTATTCAACAATTCGTCTCCTCCGCGTCGCCCTGGCGCCATTTTGGAGAGTATCACATATGTAAACAACGTATGTACGCGGATACGTTGCTTACGTTCAGATCAAAGCATAAACAACGTAAAAACAGCGCATCTGCGTACGGTGCTGCTGACACAGAACAGCATACATTATGTGTCACGTTACGTTATGAATATTTATGTGTCACGTTACGTTATGAATATATATGCGTTATATATTTACGTATGTGATACTCTCCAAAATGGCGCTATAGGGTGACGCGGGGGAGACGAATTGTGAAATAAAGTAGCTATTTTTGTTTTCTTTGTGCACAAAGTATTCTCGTAGCTTCGTAATGTTACGGTTGAACCCCTGATGTCACATGGATTATTTTAACGATCCTTGCATCATTTCTGAGTCTTGATCGTGTAAGGATCCTTGCTGTCTATGGGAGGGTCAGAGAGCTCTCAGATTTCATCAAAAATATCTTAATTTGTGTTCCGAAGATGAACAAAGGTCTTACAGGTTTGGAACGACATGAGGGTGAGTAATTAATGACAGAATTTTTATTTTTGGGTGAACTATCCCTTTAATTTTAGTTAAAATTTTAGTAATAAACGAAAATGAGAAATGCTTCCTTGGCAACTGCCACCTTTTTCTATTTATTTTATTTGAAGCAACATTATTTTTTAATGGTTTTAGTTTTATTTAACTATAATAACCCTGGACTCGCCTCTCTCTCCCATAAGGATGGAAAGGATGGAGTGGTCAAAGAGGTTTACCCTGGAGACAGTGTTCACAGTCTGCTAAGCATCCTTGATGTCATCACAGTGAGTCACACCCACAATTCCATTCTCTGTGTGCTCATGCTGTTTAACAGCACAGGAAACCCAATTACTTTAGAAAGTGTTATACAACCTTTATTTTGTTCTCTTTCCTGTTCCTGTTTCTTTCACTTTTTCTTCCCTTTTCTTAGAAATTGCCCCATAAGAAGGTCAAGTAGCAATTTTTGTGAAAATGCTCACAGGAAATGACATATTCTGGATATTATGCATAATTCACAGGTTTGAACGTTTTGTGTATTTCAGGGTCACCAGAGACCTTATAAAACTGTCTCGGCGAGAGCAGCAGAAGTGTCCACTGTCCTCAGACTGCCTGTCGATGCCTTTCTGTCCATCTTTGAGAAATACCCAGAGAGCCTTGTGCGGGTGGTTCAGGTCTGGAATTTTAAAATTGCTCCGAAATTTCCATTGTTGTCTGTGAGGACACTGCTCATAATTGAGAATATGTTTCCTGTTGTGTCCTCTCTGCAGATCATCATGGTCCGTCTTCAGAGAGTGACTGTTCTGGCCCTGCACAACTATCTGGGGCTCACCAACGAGCTCTTCAGCCATGTGAGTGAACACACATCCACACTCAATGCACACTCGCTTTCTTTCTTATGATTGGTTGCTAGCACACAAAAACTATAGTAGTTTTTATTTTATACTATCCAAAATATGTACTATTTCCTTTCTGTCTATCTTCTCTTAGGACATGCAGGCTCGTCCCTCTCCTACCTCTCCTCATGCAACACGCTCCAGTCCGGTACGACACAGCAAACGCTTTGGCAGTCTCACCATTCCTGATAAACATCGTGAGGCCGCTGTTCAAAATGCTTCTGGTGAGGCATAATATCTGTTTATTTACTATACGCCTCAAGTTGTTTGTGTTGAGAGATGTTAGGCCTTTAGATTTTTGTTTAACAGTGAGTGTCTGCAGGTGGGGATCATGGGAAGGATGGTGGCACAACACCGACCCTCAGTAGGACCATATCCATGCCTGTAGACATCGCAGGTAGGTGCATACAATACCGTTCAAATGTTTGGGGTCAGTAAGGTTTTTGTTTTTTGAAGAAATTAATCATTTTATTCAGCAAGGATGCATTAAATTTATCAAAAGCTATTTTTATCAATTTATTCTTTTTAAATATTTAGTCATCAAAGAATCCTGAAAAAATGTATCCATTTTCACAAAAAGCTGCATTACTGCTTTCAACATCGATGATAATAAAAAAAAAAAAACCTTTCTTGAGCAGCAAATCAGCATATCAGAATGATTTCAGAAGGATCATGTGACACTGAAGATTGCTTCAAGGCTGCTGAAAATTCAACTTTGAGATCACAAGAAAAACGAATATATTAGAATAGAAAACAGTTATGTTAAATTATAATAATATCTCACAATATTACTGTTGTTACTGTTTTTTCAATCAAATAAATGCAGCCTTGGTGAGCATAAGAGACTTCTTTTAAAAACCTACAGAAATCAAACAGAACCCAAATTTTAGAACAGTAGTGTATATTATAATATTATTAGAATGTGTACAATATAATTAATATACATTATATTATAGAATTTATACAGTTACAATGTGTATATATATAAAACATAATTTATACAATATAAAAATGTATGATGTATCATGCTTATGTTGGTGTCATGCTGTGATGTTATTGCTGAACTTATGTATGTCGTACAGGAATTCAGAAGAGTCTGCGTTCAGATTTCGACATGGCTTATGAGAGAGGCCGGATCTCTGTATCTGCTGAGGATGGAGAGGAAAATCTGCTGAGGAAAGCTCCACCTGCTTTCACACGAGTGAGTTTTTTTTACACTCATTTTAACACATTTCACATACTAACATAATTTGTATTACAGTAATTAGAGTCTAATGAGAACAATCATTAAGAGTAAGAATTCTATAAAAAAAAAAAAAAATGAGAGAGGCCGGATCTCTGTATCTGCTGAGGATGGAGAGGAAAATCTGCTGAGGAAAGCTCCACCTGCTTTCACACGAGTGAGTTTTTTTTACACTCATTTTAACACATTTCACATACTAACATAATTTGTATTACAGTAATTAGAGTCTAATGAGAACAATCATTAAGAGTAAGAATTCTATAAAAAAAAAAAAAAAAGACCTTTTGGATTTACACTGAAATATGACCCCCACAAAAAGTACTGAACCACTCAGCCTTTAAGTCTAAAGACATCATGCTTGTTTTCTGTGACACAGGAGCAGCGGGAGAGGAAGGTGACCGTGGATGAGGTTCCTTCAAGCGTGTATTTGTATCCTGAGGAGGAGTTAGGAATGGAGAACATTTTTAGTCTATTTCAAGGACGACCTAATGCTACACTGTTCGAGGAGGCCCAGAAAGAGATTCTCAAACTCATGAAGATTGAGGTATGTTTTTGTATTTGTGTGGTACAGTTTATTGTCAAAGTTCATAGTCCGGTAAAATGAAGCAGTTTCACATTCACTGTAGTTCTCCTCTGATTTCTGACGGTCACACCTGTCTCTCTTTTGCTGGACTAGGGTGATGCCCTTTCCTCATATGCCCACTTTCATCATCAGGACCCTGCGCTGCTGAATGGGAGGGTGACGTTTCATCATGCTAAAGCTGGATCTGTGTTAGCCAGACAGGGAGACCAGGTGCTCATTCTCATTTCTTTTCTTCTGCCCAATTTATTTGGCAAACCTTAGATCTCTTATACTGATGAAACCTATTGTAATCTTTGTAATACCGTTTCTTCCTCTTCTTTTCTATAGGATGTGAGTCTGCATTTTGTCCTGTCTGGTTGTCTTCATGTCTATCAGAAGATGATTGACAAGCAGGAAGCAGTGTGTTTGTTTGTGACCCAGCCGGGTGAGATGGTTGGACAACTGGCTGTACTCACAGGAGAGCCGCTCATCTTCACCGTCAAAGCTGAGCGCGATTGTACCTACCTCAAGATCTCCAAATCTAACTTTTATGAGTGAGTGTTTCTGTATAGTCATGCAGCTGATTTCACACAGACTCTCAAACTTTCAGTCTTTTGGATGGCACTCTACCTATTGCAAATCTCACAAAGAACAAATCTCCATCAGTAGATAGCAGAATCATATTGTCTGTGATTGTGCTGCCCCCTGTAGGATCATGCGTGAGCAGCCAAGTGTAGTTCTCAGTGCAGCTCACACCGTGGCTATCCGCATGTCCCCGTTTGTACGGCAGATGGATTTTGCCATTGACTGGATGGCTGTTGAAGCCGGGCGGGCCCTGTACAGGTACCATAACTCTCTCACATAAAATGTTTTTTTTTTTTTTTTCCAGTTCATTGTAACATTTTCTTTAGCTGAAAACATTCACAGGTAATACTTCAAATATAACTTTTAATAAATGACAAATGTTGTTTGGACAATTAATTTAGATAATAAAATCTAATTTTTATGTATACTTTTAGTATGTTTTATTTTTCTACACTAGCGTTCAAATGTTTGGTTTTGCAGTAAAATAAAAAAAATATATATTTTCTAAAAGAAGTCTCTTATGCTCACCAAGGCTGCATTTATATAATAAAAATACTGTAATATAGTAAAATTATTAAAATTTTAAATTTTAAAACAACTGTTTTCTGTTGAAATATATAAAAAATGTAATTTATTCCTGATTGCAAAGCTGAATTTTCAGCATCATTACTCCAGTCTTCAGTGCCACATGATCTTTCAGAAATCATTCTGATATGCTGATTGGCTTAGTGTTGAAATCAATATTTCAATATTTCTCTGGAAACTATTACTTTTTTTTTTGTCAGGATTCTTTGATGAATAGATCAGCAATTATTTGAAATCTAAATCTTTCTGTAACAATGTAAAAATCTTTACTGTCATCAATTAAATGCGTCCCTTTTGAATAAATGTATTAATTTCTTTCAAAAAAATATTGTGACACCAAACAGTAGTGTACATGTTCAGTCAATATGCAAGTAATTGATATCATTAAATTTGTTGCGGTCCATAGGCAAGATGATCAGTCCGACTGTACCTATATTGTGCTGAATGGGCGACTGCGTTCTGTCATCCGAAAAGCAAATGGGAAGAAGGAGCTTGTTGGAGAGTATGGCAGAGGAGATCTCATTGGAGTTGTGAGTCTAAAGCTCTGAAATGAAGGCTAAAGGGTCTAAACTAATTTAAACTGAATTTAGGATCGCTGAACTGTCTCTCTTTCTCTCAGGTGGAGGCTTTGACTCGGCAGCCTCGTGCCACCACAGTCCATGCAGTCAGAGACACTGAGCTGGTGAAGCTTCCAGAAGGAACGCTCAACAACATTAAGAGAAGATACCCGCAGGTGGTGACACGCTTGATCCATCTGCTGGGGCAGAAGATTCTGGGGAACCTCCAACAGCCCCGTGGACCTTTCTCAAGTACGTCCAAAAACCAAACATTAATCATTCACATCGCATTCAATGCTTCAGTAAAGTCCAGCTTGAGAAGAAACATCATCTTAGGAACAAAGAATAGGAAGCGGAGCCTTTTCTATGTGTTTAAACAAAGAAAGAGTAAAGAAATTAATCCTTTTCTCTAGGCTCCGCTCTGGGTCTGCCAAGCGTGGCGTCGAGTCCGGACGTCACTAACCCAGCTAGTAATCTCTCCACTGTGGCCGTGCTTCCTGTTTGTGATGAGGTGCCAATCAGTGCCTTCAATTTGGAGCTCAGCCATGCCCTCAGTGCCATAGGTAAACTTAAGCAGTGATTGACAATTAAAGCACATGATCTAGACCCATAATCTAACACACTTTCATCCTTCAATCAGGACCAACCCTGCTGCTAACCAGTGACATCATCAGAGAGCGACTTGGAGCTTCTGCTTTGGACAGGTAGGCCTATATATGAGATCCGAACATCGCATTCATTTTTAAAACTGCAATCTGAAACGCTCGTTTTTCTCTAGTATTCATGAGTACAGGTTATCAGGTTGGTTGGCTCAGCAGGAGGACATCAATCGTATAGTGCTATATCAGACGGACAGCGGTATGACCCCATGGACTCAACGCTGTATCCGACAAGCTGACTGTATCCTCATTGTGGGGCTTGGAGACCAGGAACCTGCACTTGGAGAGGTATTTGTTTCAGTCTAGTGTTGTTTCTGTCCACTCTCATGTGAAATGTGTGAGGTGGATTGAAGTGATTGAAGATCAGAGCTGGTATCCAAAATGTTGAAAGCTGAAACCCCACAGGGAAAGATTCAAAACATTTTACTTTTCACCTTAAGCAAGGCACAACTTTTGGTTAACAATTACAAATCATGTCAGTGCATATGAATTGATTTTGAAATGTGGATTTTTGTATCGTGAATCACTTTTGAAGAATTGATTTAAAATGCTGAAAATTGAATGACTCACAGAAAAACTCATGGAAATGAATAAAATCTTTTAAGCATAAATTCTTTTCAGCACATTGTACACTTTGTTATATTCCAAGCAGCCTGTATGTACATGTATTTAAAGTAGGGTGGCCATATGTGCCATTTATACGGGACATGTCCTGGCCAGGATTTTTATACTGCAGGGCTCGACGCTTACTTTTCTTTTTAGGAGCACTTGTGCTCCTAATTTAAAAAATGTAGGAGCACGTTCAAAATTTTAGGAGCACCTTCTAATCAATAATCCAAAATGTTATCAAAAAGTAGCCTTCCCATTACGAGGTAATATTTGACTCCTCTAACTTTATTAAAAGTATGTCATCTTTTGTCAAATTCTTAAAAAAATTATATTTTATAAGCTTTTTAAAAATTGTAATTAAAACGACAGAATAAGAGTAGAATAAGAAACATAAGTTAAAAATCAAATGAAATCAGTATTAACAAAAATAGTTCGTAGAGGTGGCACAGAAGAACACAAAAGAGGCTTGGTGTACTTTCAGACATTTAATGAAGCTCAGAAGTGGAATGAGTGCAATTAAATCCATAAACCCCTGATGATATTAATGTTTTAAATATAAAATTTTGAATATAGAAATATGAAATGATTTAAATAACTGAAAAGATACTTTAAAAATGAAACAAAAACTGCCAGCACCGCTGTGTCTTTGTTTTAAACTATTTTCGACGACGAAATAGAGCTAAATCAGACAATAGTGTTATAGTCAGACAATGTAAGTCACTTAATATTAACTTCTTGTTTATTGAATTGTATTGTATTAAATCAGTATCACATTTACAAACTCCTTTAAAAATCATTAAAAGCTGGCACTCATCTTAGTTCATCTCGATCTCACATCTGTAATCAATGAATCTCTCACTTTGCTTATGAAAGGATTCGTGAGATATGTCTGTGATACATTACTCGACGCTGCAAAAACACGTAGAAACATTTGAACCTCGCATGAGCGATCACAATCACAAGTATGATGATGATTGGGTCAGTCGCACTGGTGCTCCTAAAAAAAATTTCATAGTCGCACGCAGTAGTTTTCAGTCGCAAATGCGACTGAAATGGTCGCACTGTCGAGCCCTGTACTGCCTAAAACATCCAAAGTAGTTTGACCAATAATATGCAGGTATTGTATATAATCGACCAATCGTGGTGAGTGAGAAGGTAAGATCTACAGAGAACGATCAAAGCGATGCAAATACGCGCGCATGTTTGTTCGTTCGTTCGACTTGAAGCGTTGCTGCGCACCGATCATTGAATGAGTACCGCGAGAGCAATTCGACAGCATAAGTAGCCATCTGCTCTGCTCTCTATAGCTCTCGTGAATGTCATACAACGATCGGTCTGGGGTGCGTTTCCCAAAAACAACTATGGCCGCAAGTTCTGTCGTTACCAATAGAGTTCATTGGAACTAACGACCATAGTTAGCTAATGATGCTTTTGGGAAACGCACCCCTGCACATTGCAAACCGCCAAAACCTGGATATTTTAGGCAATACAGAAATCCTGGCAAGGACGCGTCCCGTAAAAATGGCCCGTATGGTCGTCCTAATTTAAAGTGTTTACTTTAAAGTTGCTTGGTGCAATAAGCATCTTAAATAGTTTGCATTTTTGTACCCAAGATGCACTAGAAGTAGTTACGTAATACGGAAAAATACAGAATCAACTCATTAAATTGAATGGAGTTAAAACGAATCTCATTGTGAATCAGATTAGTGTTGGGCGATATGCTCAATTTACATATCGTCCTATAGTCAGCCTGTGAGATCGCCGATATTAATTAAATTATTTATTTACTTCGTTTCATTGCCGGAAAGTGAACCATCTCCAGCCAGCGTAAGGCTAAAAGCAGCCTAATGTTTTTAATATGACTGAATTTGTATTTCACATAATAACAAATTAATAGAAACATCGTAAGTTACTAATTATAATGCTTACATTTCAACAGTTATTCAAAAAGCAGCAAAGAACATTACATTACCAAAGAACATCATCACAAGCTCAGTCTAGCGTGAGTTTATGCACTTTAAAAACACTCCCATTAAAAATCAGTGAATCTACATTGTATGATGAATAAATCTCTTATACTTACATCGCACATACATATGCACTTTGTTGTTTATGATGAGAGAATTTGCGAGTCAGAATTCAGAACAACAGAACTCCGCTGTTTCAGCGATGACTCATCTGAACGCCTCCGATTAGCCATTGCTTTCATAAGCTCAGCATAATCGTGTGTGATTGGTTATAACACGCAACACTGTAAAAACGCGGAAAAATAAATAATGCAACAAATAAGCCCTAATATTAATTTGATAGTATTACTAGCCTAATAATAATAATAGTAATTATAATAATCGTCTTGCTATCGTCAAAGGCATCAGCCACAGGCGATATCTCGATACTATCGTCTATCGTCACAACCCTAAATCAGATCGAATCAAATTGTTCTGAATTTGCAAAAATCATTCCTGAAATTAAGAACTTCTCAATCTTGAATCAATTCACTGTCTATCCAAAGATTCACACCCCTAGCGGTTCGAATAACTTCAGATGGAGCTGATCCAATCAGAATTCTGATTCAAATGCCATGAACCCATGTTCTTACCTTCTCAGTTGGAGCAGATGCTGGAGAACACAGCGGTACGGGCCCTGAAGCAGCTGGTTCTGCTGCATCGTGAGGACGGGCCGGGTCCGTCGAGAACTGTTGAATGGCTGAACATGCGAAGCTGGTGCTCTGGACACCTTCACCTAAAGTGCCCTCGTAGAGTTTTCTCACGAAGAAGCCCCTCCAAACTGGTAACATGTAGCTTTCTGTTGATTTAAAGAACAAAGATTGTTAATAACCCTTGTGTTTGATAAGGATGTGGTTGTTGCCTTAAACAGCGAGAGGTATATGAAAAGGTTTTCGAGAAGACTGCAGACAGACACAGTGATTTCTCACGGCTGGCCAGAGTACTCACAGGAAACAGCATAGCCCTTGTGCTGGGTGGAGGCGGAGCCAGGTCAGTGACTTCAAGCAGTCGTAATACCAGAGATGGTCTTATTATTGGGAGATAATATGATCCGCAGCTCTACCTTAGTCTCCTTCTCTGCAGGATTGCGCATAACAAATTTAATGGTTTTTTGCTAACCTTGGAGGCGTGCCGGATCCAAAGCCTTGGAAAGTGGCTTTTGTTAAACTACAGTTTAAAATCACACCTTTAAAACTGGCTAAAGGGAATTTTTTTCAATTCACTTATTTTCAGATGTGTCTGTCGTATTTTAGTCTTATTTATATACTGTTTTTTTTTTTTATTTGCTTTTATTTTTAGCTATTTTTTGTGTTTTAGTGTGCTTTTGTCATTTAAATGTTAATTGTTACTCTTTAGATTTAAAGTATTTTTTATTAATTTTAGTTTTAGTTCAGATTTAGTTTTTATTTATCCAGTTAGTAATTTTAGTGTTTTTTTAAAACTTACTTCAGTAAGTTGCTAAGGCAACATTTCTAATTTTTGTGTAGTTTGAGTTTTTATCTAATATTTATGTTCTGTTTTATTTTATTTCGTTTTTGGTTTTAAAAGTTCTAGTTAAAAATAATAACCCTGGTCTTTGTAAGTGGTCAACATGATGTTCAATCTTGCAGGGGCTGCTCTCATGTTGGTGTAATCAAAGCCATGGAGGAAGCAGGAATTCCCATCGACATAGTGGGAGGAACTTCCATTGGCTCATTCATTGGTGCTCTGTATGCAGAGGAGAGAAGTGCTGTTAGGGTCAAGCAGAGGGCGAGAGAGTGGTCCAAGGTAATATGACACTATCCGTTAACTGACACCCTTTACCTTGCTTTGAGCAATCAGATAAGATAGAAGATGTTTAGTTATTAATCACTGAAATTTAATTTCATATCTCTTTTGCCTTCAGGCAATGAACTCCGTATTCAAAACGGTACTGGATCTTACTTATCCAATCACATCCATGTTTTCTGGCTCTGCCTTCAACACCAGCATCTCCAAAGTCTTTGAGGACAAACAAATCGAGGTAAGAAGTCACCAAAACTCTTTTGGAGGTGCACTTGTTTCAGAAATCTAACCTAGTGCTCCTAAAAGATGCATTTTATCAGTTTTAATTGATCTATATTACTACTTTATTTAACTTTTTTCATCTTCATAATAGCTAATGTAATTAGAAAGGGTGATTATCATATGTATGACAACTTGTCGTGTTTTTTTTTTGTAGGACTTGTGGCTACCTTACTTTAACGTGACCACAGACATCACAGCTTCTGCTATGCGTGTTCATAAAGATGGTGAGTGATGATTGAGCTTTGTCCTCTTAATGTGGGGTTCCTCAAGGTTCCATGTTAGGGGAATATACATATTTGAGGAATTATTAATAATTTAATAAATAAATAATTTTGGTAAATGTCATTGTCAATAACTGATATAAAAATAACAACAAAAAAAAGTTTATAGCAGTTATCGTTTGAATGCTATTAAAAATGAACCTTGGTTGTTAAATGATAGATATTTGGGATGTTCAAGTTGTTTGGTGTTTGGTTATGTACATTCTCAATTTGTAATGATCGGGAAAGAGAACCTAATGTTGCATGTGGGTTGTGCAATTTGCTGAAAAGTCTGAAATAACCGATGGCTTCTGAGAGAGATCTAGAAAATGGCCATTTCATTAATGCCTGTTAACTCGCATGAAATCGAGATGTTACTGAAGTGATTAATTTCCTTAACTCTGTTTGTCAAATGCATGAATACATTTTGGGATTGACCAGTGGCATATCATGCATCTCTGAATTCTGGGTTTGGTCCCCAAATTCAGTTGAACGTATATATGTTTCCTGATTAAAATAAGTTAATTCACACTGGCTAAATCAGTTCATGATCATGGTAAAAACACTGACTACAGTTTAATGCTGAAAAATGCTGGATTTGGGGGCCTTGTAATGGTCATGTGTTCACCTGTGTTTGCCCAAATTGATTATGGAATTGAATTTGCATGTCTCACTAACTGCAAGGACAAAGCTTGCCTCTTGTTTTCTTTCCCACTATGTTTCTCTCCCCTTTTTGTCAAAGTTTCCGTCTTCCTTCTGTCCTACCCTCTGACCTAACCTGCTTTTGTGTCATAGAAAAGGCTAAGTTCTCATTCAATGTCATCCTTTTCACACATCTTTATCTCACTATTTTCTTTCTATTATATTCTAAATGCCCATCATGTCATGTATACACTATTAGTTGTGGTAGAAGGTAAAACCCCTTTTTCACCCCTTTTAGTGGTGTCTGTAGGATCCAGAATGCATCAACCATTTGCTTCCCCCTGCCCTCTTAATGCCGTTTCCTCTTCATTTTGCTGTTGCAGCATTGCTTATTCTCACACTGACTGCACAAATAAGACATAACAGGTCCAAAGACTTTACTGCAACTTACAGTATGCCTTCACTCAGCTGTGGATGTTGGTCAGGTTGTGCTAATGTGTTATAATGTCTTCTTACATTCAAACAGTTTCACAATGCGAGAGTAGCAAGTTCAAAGTCATTTCACTGATTTTCATTCAATAGTGGTGTAAGGGAAACAGGTCAATTTAGCTCAAAGGGAATCATTTCCTTTTGTTTAAATGCTGTGAGCTACTCAAAGCTGCTAGTTGGTTCAGGCTTGGGGCCAGGATCTGATTTATGACATCCTGTGTCTTGGGCCCCTGTGGAATTCGTCTCCTCATGTTTCAACCATGTTTTGACCAAATCTTAGATGGTCTGATTCGGTCTGATACCCTACAGTGGTTAAATGTGGGTAGGGCAATATGGCCTGTATGTTGCCATATTGAGATTATTAGCAGGCTGAAGTCTCATTACTGAATAAGAGACGTTTGTGAGCTACAAGACCTATTGCTTTGTCAATGGATAGTGCACATATTCTGTTTTTTTTCCCCCAGCAACTTTAAATGCATCTCATTTGTAAGTTTGTGGTCAGTAAGATTTTTTTTATGTTCACAAGGCAGCATTCATTTGTCAAAAACAGTAGTATTATAAAATATTATTACAATTGAATAATATACCTATTTTATTATATATACATCTATTTTAATATATAAATTTTAATAAAAAAAATTCTGTGCCGATTTGGTACTTAAGAAACATTTCTTTTTTTTTTAGTTAAAATTCTTTGAACAAACTAAGTTTGAAAGCGTTTTTTTTTTATAATTTTTTTTTGTAACATTATAAATGTCTTTACTGTCATGTGACCTTGTTGGTTATTATTTTGAATAATATTTAAATCCTTTTTAAAAAAAATTTTTCCACCACAAGAAGCACAAATCACACTGTTGTAGTTTTGTCAGAGAAGATGCTGTGGTCAACATGCTCTTGTCATTATTGTGTGCGATAACACTTAACAGCCTGCAGATCTCTCTTTGGCCCTTCCACCTCTCCTGCCTCCTTTCCTAATCTGTTTATTTGTCCATTTTGGCATGGCATAGACTGTCATCTCTAATAAATGCAGTTTCGATTCATATATTCAGCATTCATTCCCTCTTTGGCCAGGTAAACACGCTGTTAGAAGTGTTGATGGTATTTGACATTTAGAAATGAGAGAAACTAAAATCAAGTTTTGTTTTTCTTGTTTACATTGAATGGAATAATGTCGTCTGATTAGCATAGCCAGATCTCAGCATGATGTCAATGAAACTGCGGAGAACTACAGTTTTGGGTCCCCGTCTCATTCTCACTCATATGTTTCCTGTTGTTTACTGTCCCTCCCTCCTCTGTCTCTCTCCACGTCTTGTCCAGTTTTGATTTACTCTCCATCTTCATTTTGCCAAGCTGTGTTTGGCGCTATGTTAGAGCCAGTGCCTCCTATACCCCTTATCTGCCTCCTCTCTGCGATCCCAAGGACGGCCACCTCCTCGTGGATGGTTGCTATGTTAACAATGTCCCAGGTCAGGATTCTGCCCCCTTTTCACCAAAGCCTTCTAGAAGCCTAAAGGAGGTTTATAAAAACCTGCTACACCAGTATCCCTGCGACAACCAACCACTCAGTTACCCTTTGCTTTTTATTGTCTCTTGTCCTGTTTAAAACGAATTAACCCCCTGCTTACATTGGGAACCCATGGCTTGGAAGGAACCCAGGATAGTATTCAATGAGAGAAAGAATAGAGGAGAGAGACTGTGCTTTCATAACCAAGATAAACATTACATTTAGCTGAATCTGATAAAAAAAAAAAAAAAAACGTGTCCAGGTTTCATTTCATCCCAAAATAATAAAAAAAAAGAAATTAGATTTTGCATAAATAAAATAAAGCCTAGATGGGTTTTTTTCATAGTGTGGTTATTTTTATGGCAATTAAGCACAATTATTCCCCATATTCTCATTACCGTAATCCAGATGTATATAATGTTTTATGCATAATAATTGTTTTTCATGCTTAATTGCCATGAGTGAGAACATTTTCATATTGCATTTTCTTTTAGCAAAATATTATTTATTTTTTAGGGTGAAATATGACTCAAGTCATTTACCCTCAGGACCATTAGGGGCACAATTTACATTCAGTTTTTCTATTCACACCCATTCTTCCCTGTTTGGCTTTTTTGTAAAGGACACTTTATGCACACATAGAGTCCAGTCCATTGATTTCAAATCACCTGATGCTCAGATTCCCTTTCCTTGTGCATTAGTATAGAATTTAGCCGATGTATGGTTACAAATATGTTCATATACATTACATTATGTGCATTATTACAACGGCAGTATATGTAATGGTTATGGCAGTAACTTTTAGCTTTGTAACATGATGTTTCATTTAGCATTTTAAATTTGATTAATCAACAGTAGGCTTCCGGAAAATAAGGCATTGATATGTTTAGAATGATTTTTGCTGTTGTTGTCATTTACTGAGATGTTTTTTAATAAGGCCTCTGTGTCAGTATGGTTGGTGAATATTGTTTAGCAGCCTAGTGTCATTTGCTATAGCAAACCACTGCATATGTTGATTTGCATGAAGCAATGACCAACACTGATGCTGTGATGTGACTTTCGGTATCGATAAAGTAAATGATGGCTGCTGATGCTTGTCCATATTTGCGTATTTGTTTTGCTGTTCAGGCTGATGTATTTTTCCCATGCTCTTCTATCATGTTCACATCACATGCACTCTTCCCATCTACCTTGAGCTTGGCTGTCACAAGCACACCATACACTCTGTGTGCATGCTGTTGCATGTTTATCTATTGTAGGCCATTATTCTACATGTATGCAATATTTATAAGGATAAGGGTCACTGGGAGGTATTGTTCTGGATCCTACAGCACGGTCAGCAACATAGGATAACTCATTAAGAATGTCACAAACTCTTAAACAGGCTCATAGACAGATCTCTTTATGGCACCGTTTTTGCTTTAAATCAGTAACTCACCCCAAAATTAAAAATCTGTTATTATCCGTCTTTAATAAGCAGGAGGCTAAGTAAATGGAGTGCTGCAGTGGTGACATTTTTTGTAGGCCAACCCATAAGTTAGCATCACCCCTGGATCAGTCAACGACAACAACAAAATAAACAGGATTTTATCATTCGTACATTTTGTTCATCACGATAATCATCGCAAATGAACACAGTGTATAATTTCTGAAGCCTAAATACAATCGCCAGAAGTATAAACGAACTACGCCACAGTCGCATAACTTCAAAGTTACCATCAAGTTTCCCAATAAAAAAAAATTCCCTCCAAAAGTTTGAGTTAGAATATTTTTCAAGACCATGATTATAAACTGTGAAAGTGAACTAGTGAATAGATTACTGCTGTCAAACGATTAATTGCGATTAATCGCATCCAAAATAAAAGTTTTTGTTTACATAATATATGTATGTGTACTGTTTATTTATTATTTAAATATAAATACAAACACATGCATGTATATATTTAAGAAAATATGTTGTTTATATATTAAATATATTTATATATAGTGTAAAATATAAATATATAAATGTATATACATGTAAATATTTTCAAAATGTATACTGTATGTGTGTGTATTTATAATAAATAAACACAGTACACATACATATATTATGTAAACAAAAACTTTTATTTTGGATGCGATTAATCGCGATTAATCATTTGACAGCACTAGAATAGATACGTTTTCCTATTCGGTGCAATGATGTTTAATGTCCCAGATAACTTTTATAGTCCCATTTAGCCACATCTTAGCAATCCTTCAAAACAAGTAAAAGCTTTTTAAAAACCACAAGAGGGTTAGTCTTGGGGGTAATGCATTACAAGTAGTGTGAGTTACGCAATCAGATTACTTTTATCAAGTAACTAGTAAAGTAACGCATTATTTACAAGAAAATATCTGAGTTACTTTTTCAAATAAGTAACACTAGTTACTTTGTTTTCCGATTTATTCACTGACAGCTCTTCTGTCCCCATGTTGACAGAAATCAGTGCAGATGTGTTTCCTTCAGCCTGAGGCTTATTTATTTCACTTTTGGTGTGAAAGAGCCTTTACGGTTGCCGAAAATACACCTTTTGCCCAGCTCAGGAGACAAAAAGTAATTCAAAAGTAACGTAATGCATTACTTTACATAAAAAGTAACGTAATTAGTTACTTTTTTAATGGAGTAACGCAATATTGTAATGCATTACTTTTAATAGTAACTTTCCCCAACAGAGAAGATGGTATTACTAATGTATTTTACATTGTAGAATAAAACGTGTTTGCTAGCTTGTGTTAACTATAGTCCTTATTTCAGGCATTTAACCAAAAACATATATATAAAACACCTCTGACTTCAGGACGATGGAACTGAAAGTACTAAAATGCTGCTTCATTTTGGGGTTTCAGCCGACACTAATGCACCATGCTTGCAGCACTCTATAATGACAGAATGTTCATTTTTGGGTGAACTATCCCTTTAAGAGTGCCACATGCTGAATGCACCTGCCTCTCTGGAATTTTCTCTCTCCTTCCAACCCATGCCACTGTCACGCCTCTCCTGACACCTGATGGTCGAGTGGAGTACTGCAGGCCAGGACAGGCTGGCAGTGCCCAATATGTTCACTGACTGTTTTTCAACTCTGTCTCCTCTCTGCCGGAAAAATACATCATTACTGATTAATAATGATGTATTTAAGTAAATGAACTGTAAGAATAATAGCACAATTTGTATCTTTTGCATAACAGAAAAAGGATCCATGATAATTTGAACGTTTTTGATTGAAAAAAGCCAGTGAGACAGGGTTGGAAGATAAATCAGCCTTACCTCATGGGTGTTTACTCAGCCTGTCAAGGTCGGGTTCACTGAATGAGGTAGGCCAAACTAAACCACCGCACACCGTCCTTGGGCTGACCGTCACTGTATCTCCCTGCTGGTCTGTGCGCTACTAACCAAAATTGTGACTTCAGGGTCACCTCCAAACGCTGCTGAGGCGTTACGTTGACGTACTTTAGAGGTTATTAAGAGGTTATTGTCCTCTCCTGGTGTGGTAGGCTCCCTGTGGCGCTATGTCAGGGCGAGCATGACCCTTTCCGGGTACCTGCCACCCCTCTGCGACCCTAAAGATGGAAACCTGCTCATGGATGGAGGATACATCAACAACCTGCCAGGCAAGTACGGCCCAGAGCAACTCCTCAGAGAGAGGGCCGCTGGGGCCAGAAACACAATCTGGTTTGGTCAGTCACTTAATTATTGGTTTTAAAGAGCTACATGTCTCGGAGTAAGTATACTGTGATTTTCTTCATCATGTTGAGGGTAGAATGAGTGGTTTTGCTTTATCCATTTGAACTCAGAATGTGTCTATTTTAATATGTTAGTTAGTCAATTTGGCATCTTGGAGATTTCCAGCACATTTTAAATTAATTTCAAACATTCACTCAATTCTAGTGTCTCTTAGATCAGTTTATGATTTGTACAGAGACAAATGGATAAAGTTCTGCAGGGATTGGGTGGTGTGGACAAAGATGCTCAGGTGTTTGACCTCTTGTCTTCACCAGCCTATTAAAAACATGAAATTTTATCAGACTGTAAATATCAATCATAGCAAGCTGCTGTTGTTGTCTGGTGTACGATTGGTCTTAAATTGTGATTATAAATATTTTGTATCTCTTCTTTACAATATAGGAAAGTGTGGTTTAATGTAGTCAAATTGTAAATGGACTAGTTTCCGAAATATAAAAAGAAAATCTAAATCAACCAAAAAACAAATCACCAGACAGCAATAGCATAATGTCCCTCAGTTTGTAGTGCAACATATATTGGGCAGAAAGATATAGTTCACGTAGTTCAGATGTTGCATTTCAACTGGGAACATCTTAATTTAGGGGAAAAATACAAGATTTTGTATTTGACATCACATTCCGTGTTATAATTTGATTTAATATAATTGAATTCATTAGTTCATCAAGCAGTTTGCACTGCTAAAGACACAATTATTTCTTGCATTGAAATCATCTGTGTTATTGCCAGAGCTGGGTAGATTACTTACAAATTGTAGTCCGTTACTGATTTCAAATTACATGACAAAAATTGTAGTTTGCAACGTAATCCATTACATTACACATTTTAGGTAATATAATCAGACTACTTTCTGATTACTTTTAGATTACTTTTTGACCTAACTTGTTCATCACATCGATTTAAATAGTATAATCTTGTACCATATTGATATAAAAAAAAAAAGAAAAGTCAAAATATATTTTATTTGTTATAATTAACAAAATGAAGTGCTTTATATTATGTCAAGGTTTGCCAAACGGGTTCATAAAAGAACAGCAGGGTGTTTGAGAGGTTAATTAAAAACTAATAATTAATTAAATTGTAAACATATCAAATTAACATAATTGTAAAATAACATCAATCAAAATAAAACACTTACTAAAAATGTACCTGCATGTCATGTGACCATTAGCCAAAGTCAGAGATCCGTAAACATGCTAATGCTAATTTACATATAAATAAGAAATAACAAGAATTTTAATGTGTTTGAAAGACAAATGCCTCCCAAATCACATAAATGTAAAATGTAATTTAATCTAATTATAAGTACTTTTTTTTTTTTTTTTTGGAATATGATTACGTAATTCAGATTACATGTAATCAGTTACTACCCAGCTCTGGTTATTGCCTGTAAAGCAGATTGGATAAAATTCCAGGGAATAGTTCTTAACTTTTTTTTGGTAATGCATCAATTTTTAAGCCTACATTGTTAGGTTTTAATTGCGTCTTGTCTTGTCATCATTGAATATAATTGTCTTTTTCCATCCTTTGTTATTACTGATCACCTGCAAGGCTGTTTTACCACAATTCTCAGCAAATTTGAAAAAAGCAAAAAGAATCTACTTGATTACTGATGAAAATGGCAGCATTCCAAGTGAGGGGTTTGGTTAAACAGCGTTGATTGGTGATCAATTATTAATTGGAGAATTAAGTCTGAAATATTAATGGTACTTTGATTCTTCCTGCTACCTTGTGGATGTCTGTCTTTGTGTACGTGTGCATTTGTTTGCGTTCAACTGGCACTCTTAACGCCCTGCAGCGGATATAGCTCGTAATATCGGCACAAAAACAGTCATCGCCATCGATGTGGGCAGCCAGGATGAGACTGATCTTTGTAACTACGGTGACAGTCTTTCTGGCTGGTGGCTGCTATGGAAACGAATCAACCCGTGGGCGGAGAAAGTGAAGGTGAGTCAATGTTGTGGGATTTTAGAACACCTCTTGTGGAGCCAATGCAGCCGTTTCAATTTGAGATCCTCTAATGGGATTAAAATCTTCAGGAAATATTTTGAACTTGTACAGTCTATGAAATCGATTGTGCTAGCTCTGCGTAAATGGTTTAAAAACGTCCTGTATCTCTCAGGTGCCTGACATGGCTGAAATCCAGTCCCGTTTGGCCTATGTATCTTGTGTACGACAGCTGGAACTTGTCAAGAAGAGCGCATACTGCGAGTACATTCGGCCACCCATCGACCGCTTTAAGACCATGGACTTTGGGAAATTTGATGAAATCTATGTGAGAACAAAAGCCCACATCTGCAGTAAACACAGGGGACAATTAATCTATGTAGTCTTGATACTATAAAATGAAAAGCAGTATAGTATTTATTATAGTGTACATAAAGCAATTCTTCCAGATGGTAAATGACCTCTCAAAACTGGTATATTCTAAGTTTTTCTGTTTTCTCTAAGGATGTGGGTTATCAACATGGTAAACTAGTGTTTACTGAGTGGGCTCGTGGGGACATTATAGAAAATGTGCTGAAAGACCATCGCTCAGCGGACTACAACGACAGCAAGAAGACTGATGTGAGTTTAATATCTCATTAAAACAAGCCACTATTCTATCACCCTTTTGACAATGAATATTAGAAGCCTTTGATAAATAGAAAGTTCACAAAGAATTGTGCAACAATGTAAATGTCTTTACTGTCTTTTTTTATCAATCTAATGCATCCTTGCTGAATAAAAGCATTATTCTTTCTTTCAAAACAAAATTTTACCCCAAACTTTTTAGATTAATTAATTTTTAGTTTTTTTTATTAAATTGCGTATTAAGTTGTAATTTGTCTATTAATTTCATTCTGTAGTGATTGTGTTTTGTTGATTTTGTTTCAGTCGTGCACGTGTCCTAGTGCAGACTTCACTGATCTAGCTGAAATTGTGTCCAGGATCGAGCCGGTGCAGAGCTACTTAGGAGCTGATGGTCAGTTACTCAAAAGAAAAAAAAATACTCCTTTGCTAATTTACCCCATTACATTTATTTGAAGATTTAGCTTCTGAAATTTATGACAGAATTGACGAGGTATTTAAAATTACAACATTGGCCAGCAGAGTTGGTATTATATCATGTACTTGTGCTTAACTGATGTTTATGTGTCTAGCAGAGGAGTCTGACTATGCGACGGAGTATGAGGAGGACGGGATGGACATAGTGAGAGAGGAGGAGGGTGAGGAAGAGGAAGAGGAGGAGACCGAAGACCCTGAGGACCAGTCTCCTGGAGAATGGGGACCAAATGGGATCTTCACATCAGTAAGTGTACACACACAACCTTTTATATAAGGCCCTAAAAGTTAAGTGAAATTAAAGTCAGGTGACATTAAAAACAAAGTCATTTGTGTAGGATGAAGAGAAGGCCGTCCGTCAGAGGAAGAACATCACCAGGGACCCCAACTTGGACTTCTCTGGAGTGTCAGATTGCTGAAAAGGGAGTAATGCAGGGTCAAAGGGCACTGGAAAGAGAAGCAGAGTCCCACCAGGGACTGACGAGTATAGAGACAAATACAGAAGAAAAGACTTCTAAATTAATAAGATTGTTGGAAAGTCACCAAAGATACTGTGATTTAGACCCTGCTAACACTACATTACCCACCAAAACTGTGACTCTGTTATGCCTTTGGGAATTTTTTTTTTTTTTTGGCTCAAGACTCCAAAGTCCAAAGACTGTGGGGGCCCACCAAGGCAGAGGAACCACTCCTTGAGATACTTTGCCACTGAAATTTGGGGCTTTACATCTTTTGAGATGTTTTGGGAGTTTCATGTGAAAAGATGTCTACAGTAGCGGCCAGTATACCACTATCCTTAAGTTCTGGTTTTCCTGTCTGTTTCCAGACAATACCAGTTCAGTAGAGATAGTGTGTGGTGTGGCTGGTTTGTGATTTTAATTTAAATTTTTTTTGTGAAAGTGTGTGTGTGTGTGTGTATGGCCACAACCTAAACATGCTTTGGCAACTCCTCTCATAAGATGCCTTCTAGACTGAAAATGGCTTCCCAAGATGCATCGTTGAAGGTCTGAAACTGACTGTATAGGTTTAGAAAGACTTCAAGAGGAAGTGATGGTCTACAATGGTTAGATTGTGATTTGATGGTATTTGATGTAAGGTTGCAATTGCAATGCTTGAAACTTATTAGGAAAAATCACTGCAGATTTTTTGTAACACTGTTCCTGATATCTAATATTATTTTAAAGAGGGTCAACAGAGTGGAAAGCTATGTAGGTGGTCAAATGTGGGATAAATTATAATAGGAAAGATCTCAGTGGGACTAAAAAATGTGGATGCCCAAATAATGTAGAATACAGATGGATTAGCTGCTGAGATTAAAATGTGGACAGATGGATACATTAGAGGGGAATGAAATCAAGAATGATAAAAAAAAAAAGTAAGGATTTTTAGGAAAGTAGTAGGAAAGAGAAACAGATAAATATAGCGAGGTAGAGTAAGGTACATAAATTATAAAGTAGGGTGTGAAGAGGAAGTAACAATGATATGCAGCGAAGAAACGAGTGAGCGTGGAAGAGAGAGGAAGTGAGTGAGGAAGTGATTGCAGTAGTAAGCCAAAAAATGATTGCAGGAGTGAGCGAGGAAGTGAGAGCTGTAGGGAAGGAAGTGGGTCGTGGGTGGAATAGAGTCAGGAAGTGGATGTGGTAGAGAGCGAGAGCAGTAAGGAGTGTGAGGAAGTGAGCAGGGTAGAGAACAAGGAAGTAAGAGCAGTAGAGTGAGGGAGTGATTGTGTGGTAGTGAGCGAGGAAGTGAGTGTTATAAAGAGTCAGGAAGTGGATACGGTAGAGAACGAGAGCGGTAAAGAGTGTGAGGAAGTGAAGGGCGGTAGTGATCGTGGAAATGGTCGCAGTAGTGAGTGAGGAAGTGAGATCGGCAGAATGTGAAAAATGAGTGACAGAGTGAGGAAAGGGAATGCAGAAGGCTTTCATGAGGAGTATCGTTAATGCCAAAAATATCTCGTGTGGAATTGGATGTGTGTTTTGCCTGTGTGTGTATGTTTTCAGCCTTTCAGAAATGCAGAACTACTTGTGCTTCAGGGAGACGAGGTGGATGCCTTATTTTGTTATTGCACATTCACAAAGCAAAGAAAAAAAAGAGATGAACAAAAACACCTGTAATATAATCCCATGAAGATGTGGGGAGTTTAAATTGTTGTATTGCTGAACGAGTGCCAGGTATGCAGTGTCCAGTACTGGAGCAGATCTTCCTTGCCCTCCAAAGCCAAATGTCATCCTTCCCATATTCACCAACCTAAAAACTGTCCATAATCAATGTATATTATCTCTGAAACCTCACTGAGATGTACAAATTCCTCAACCCTTGATGCTTTTGCTTTGTTTCAGTCTTTTATGCTGAGATGGTTTGTTTTATATGTTTATGAGAACTGATAGGATTGCCAACTACTATTTAATTTATTTGTTTTACCACTGGCTTTTTAAATAGCTTTTTAAAACACTTTAGAGATTGTAGAGAATAACAGTAAGCGGTTTCTTATTTTGCTTGATTAGCATTTTTGCACTGATGATAATGAAGAAAAAATAATGTTGAATGTCTAATATAAAAGGTGGCTGAGGTACAGACGGTTCACGTGTGTGTGTGACCATTTGAAGCCTCAGAAATAAATGCTGAATAATGAATAATACAATCCTATTTAATGCCATGCTGACTAAATCGCTTTTTGAAATAAGGTATTATGTTCCCAAGTGATTATTCATGACTTTTGAAATGTAAAGCAACTTTATCCGTGGGAAAGACCTAAATAAATCCTATTCTACTACATTCTTTGTCAATATACAGATAATTGTAGATTTAAAACTGACAGGTTTATTCACATCAACACACCTGATGAAGGGAATGGGTCATCATATGGATGCTCCTGTGACATGTCATCTTTCTGCGTCTGATGTGAGACCACAAGCATCTGTTGAGACTGGTGAAGAGAACATTGATATTAAAGGTTTGTGTGTGTGTGTGTGTGCAGGTTTGAATATACTTGTGAGGTCTAAATGTCCTCACCAATATAGTGAAACCTGTTCAACGTAGTTAACCTAGTCACTAATTAAAAAGAGTTTATAAAACTGCTTTTTGTATCTATGTTGGTGATGATCTTTTAAAAACCCTTTGTACCATTTTCAAGACGTTTAAATTTTGTAACTAAGAATTAGGATTTGTAAAGTATTATGTACGGTCGTCTTATAGTAATAGCTCTTTAGGGGATAGTTCCCCCAAAAAGTAAAGTTCTGTCATTAATTGGTTACTGTCTATGAGAGGGTCAGAAAGCTCTCTGATTTCATCAAAAATATCTTAATTTGTGTTTCGAAGATGAACGGAGGTCTTACGGGTTTGGAACGACATGAGGGTGAGTAATTAATAACAGAATTTTCATTTTTGGGTGAACTAACCCTTTAAGTGCGAGTGACACGTTTAATAAATTAAAATAGCATTTGTTTGTCAGTAGATGTTTATGGTATAACGTACAGTAAGCCAGTCATACTTAGAAAGTAGAAACGAAATATTTATAAACTCAGCTTCTGCTAAGAAAAATGGCACACGCAACGTAGTAAAACTCGACAAGTATTCATTTTAATTAATTTATATATTATCATTATTAATCTGCATACGATTTTAGTTATCTCTATATTTAGTTCTCTTTCATCCGGCTCTTTGTGCCTCTTACCAGTTCCTTGTTCTTTTGCTTTCCTTTCTTGCGTTTAACTTAAGATTACTTATCTATGTATCAAATGTTCACCATAAAGTTAATACAGAAGTCCTTCGAGGCCGTTTTAACCCAGACAGTAACCGTTGGAGTCTTGAAGACGCAAACGTGTTTGTATAAAGAGCTCACGCGGAATGATACAAGAGTCGTAAAAGTAGGACCGGTATGTTTTAGATTGGCTTCCCACAGATGTGTAAAAATACGAGTCGCTTTTAAGAAGGTATTGTATTTCAAGAAAGTATTAAGTTTCAAGAAAGTATTGTTAAATTATTAACTATTTATCGTTGCATGTTAAAGTATAGTCGTTACAGTATATTACAGCGTTCAGTAAACTAACTAAAATTCCTAATTATTCCATTCTGACATTGCAGAAGTCAGAGGAATATAGTACAGTAGGTTATTTTATATATTTTGTTTATATATTAACATTGACTATAAAATACATTTGTACTAAACCAACTAGCATTTTTTCATGCTGTATAGCCAAAAGAAAACTTGACTTATTTTGATTAACAAAATGTTTGGAGAGTTTTTAATCATCCCTAGCAACCAATCGGTCTTTGTCAGGTGACGTCACACTCACAAGAATCGAAGTGCATTTTGGGTATCTCCGCCATTTGTATCGGTACCATATCTACTTGGTTTGCATCTGTTTCTCCAGTATGACGATTTAATCGGTCTTTACTGCACGGCTCTGCACACTTTTAGTTCACTGCTCAATGCAACGATACCTTCAAAATGGCGCCTCGGTGACGTCACACATAATAAACGCACGTGACTGACAAAAGACCGATTGTGGCAGAAAGCTCAGTAAAGGTCTGATTGTAGTAGGTACATAAAAATAAACCACATGAACACTTGTTTTAGGTTTTTGAAAGTTTTAAATTTTTCCCAAAAGAAAAAAAAAATCCTGAGGTATTCAAAATATAATGGCATTTCTTTCATTTGAAATGAGGAAACAAAAAAAACAAGTAAAAAAAAAAAAGTGGGGAAGGGGGGACATCAAAATGATAAAACTGATCGCTGTCTCTCAATACAATACAACAGGCAACAGGTTGGGATACTTCTGCTCCATATATAATATTAAGATGGTACCCAAAAAAAGCAAAATAAATAAAAGTAAAAAAAAATTTTTTTTTTAAATCACCTAAGACAAGCTACATTATTCGTGCTTGGCTGTTGTAGTTGAGTCTTATTTTTTACATACCACATCAAATATCTTAGATTAAATCAAACTAATCCCAAAAAGTTAGCAAAAATGTTGCATCATATCTATATTCTATAACTTTCATGTATCCATATACCAGAGAACATATAAGGCTGTCTAAATTTGTTGGCACAAAGCATTTCTAATTTTTGCAATATATTTTTCAAGCTGTTGAAATATGCCAACAAATGGTTCTTTTTGATTTGAACAGCATGTCAATGGCCGCATCAACCAGAATTAGCAGGTTTAAACATTTCTAAACTCCATCTATCAGTTAAATAGAATTTGGTGAACTACATGGTTCTAAACTCCATGTCAATTAATAATAATAATAATAATAATAACAAAATCCTCCAGTGCAACAGCAGCTAAAAATTGTGAGATTTCCACATAAAAACACATTGTAACCATACAGCAAATCAGAGCTCTAATAACAGCTCTGGGGGGGAAAAGACAATGCGTTACCAAAAAAGAAAAAAAGAACAATAAATGATTGCTTAGCTTCAACAGAAAAAGACACCTTTGATGCAACATTCCCCAGAAACATTTTGAAACAACTCTCAATATGTCCCACTTTTCTCTTAATTTGGTGTGATCTTAACCCTGAAGATGATAGTAATAACAACTGTAATAAGACAAACAAAATGGTAATTGTATTCAAAGTTGAAAATAAATGGTTACAAAGGACCAAAATGCATACAAAATAATAGACTTTTGGTTTTCTAACAGCTGAAGACACAATGTCTTGCTAAAACCTCTTTCAGCACTCATTCATAGATCAATGGAACACAAATACAACATAGAAGAAAAACAAACAAAAGGTCAAGAATCAGTACAAACGACACAAATGTCATTAACAGCTTGAAATCAGCCAACAATGATAAAAGTAAAAATTCTATAATCAATATTAAGATCAAAAAGTCAGACATAAAAAGGCAAAAGTGTGTCTTTTTCTAAAAACGTTTTGGAAAAAAGTACAGTATTATATATATATGTATATATATATATATATATATATATATATATATATATGTCATAAATAAAGATAAAACATTTATGAGTCCCCTCCCCCTCCAACCCAAAACAAAATGTAAAATCAATAGCAGTTACTTCAGAGACCATAACATGCAATTGATATACTTACAGCACTGAACAAACTATTTCTCCAAACTACCAACCCCCCGAATCTGACCCCAAACACATCCCACCCACCCCATCCCAGTACAATCCTTAAATATGTCAGCTCACTGAAGAAAAACAAAAGAAAACACTCTCTCTATTGATCGTAAATTCTCTCTCCGCTCTAGCTGAGGATGTGATATTCACTCGCTCGTCATGGAGACTCCAGTAGTTGTGTGTGTGTGTGTGTGTGTGTGTGTGTGTGTACATACAGGAAGTTCCGGGGAAAAACGCAAACGGACTTGATTTGAGTGACTGCATAGTGAGTATTTGGAAATAAACCCCCAACAGTGAAGGGTGACCCGCCACTGTCTTACAGGAAATTACATCCATGAAGCTGTATATCCCTCATCCGAGGTCCTCAGAATAACAATCCAGCATCATCTAGTATAACAATAATCATCCTAACGACGACAACGCCACTGGTTTGAATTTGTTTTATTGATGACACCTTTGGTGTGTAATGCTGGGTCGTATCGATAAGGTCTACTGAGAGAATGACGGACAGACAGACAGGCAGGCACCACAGTATCTGTGATGAACATCAACGCCAAACAGGAAATCAGTGTTAAGTTGACGGCGAGAGTCCAGTTAGAGATTCTATTTGGCATCTGAAAGGAGTGAAGAAACTATTGGGAGGTAAACGGTTACAGATCATTGCTATAGTATATAGTGCTAGAAAAAACGAAGCATTTTCTGATCTTTTGACTGATTTGTCAATCTGATTCAATGGAAAACTAATGGAAATCTAGAATCTGCGGTAAAATATACAGAATTCCTTAACTAAAAAAATGTATTTAATTGACACATTAGCATAAAATATTTAAAGAGGAGAATGTATTCAAAACTCATGAATTCATCCACCGCAGGACGGACACGGGAGGACAATTACAAACATATCTGCCTGCGTGACCCACAGCTTGCAACGAAGGAAATCTAGCTCAAATATATATAGATATTACCAGCTGGTGTCTGTTATTTTGTCCAAATAACTGGAAGTCATTCTTATTAGTTGCCTACAGTGAGCGGCGATGTTTGTGTGAGTTGGCATAGTGGCGTAGTTTCAAAAACAAACTATTTTGATATAAATATAGATATAGGTCTATATATTTACTTCACTTCCTGGCTTGCTTTCTCTTTTCCTCTTAAAGGATCACATCATGCATTTTACAGGTAATTATTTTCGTATTTGGTAAATGTGTAGACATTGCAGTGTTTTATGCATTTGGTTTAGGGAGAAAAAAAAAAAAGATTTTCCTTTGGGGAATATGATCATTGACAGCAGCATCTAAAGTAAACAGTAGCAGCAAGTAAGAGAATAAATAAATAATAATAGTAATAATAATAGCAAACAAAGTTTCAAGGATAATGAAAAACAGTACGATGCAAAACAACACAAACTAATTAACCCCTAAAAATAAAAATTGGTACATTGGTTCAAAACGATTGAAAGCTTTTATTCAACGTCCAGCTAGCGATCTAGAAAACAACCAACACCTGTTACCGTCTCTCTAAAAATCAGCCGATACTTTCTGTAAGACTTCACTGGAGACTTTCTTTAATACTTTCTATATGCCTTCCTCCTATTTTCCTCTGCTACGTTCATTACTTTTTCTTCAGTCCCTTATATAACACCATACTTCCTGTCTCAACGTACCGTTACCATCTAAATCTCTCTTTGCTGATTCGTTTAGTCATTTTCTTTCTTCTCGCACGCTTTCTCACTCAGTCTAGCAGTGATTTGGCTTTTTAAAGCAGTGAATCTCAAACTCTACAGCTTTGGTTGTGAAAGTCGTTGAACATCTTCAGCACGACCCACGAGCAGGTGCTGAAATCCTCTGAGAACAACAGCTTGGCAGAAAAGAAAAAAAACAGTGCTGTGTCAAAAAAAAAAAAACAAGCTTTGGTTTTGCGGGAACTCAAATGCTCATGGGAAAACGAGAACAGTGAAGAGAATGAAATGATGAACGGTTGTCTGGGTAGATGAGTCGGGTGAATCAGAGCAGAAATGTTTTTTTTTGTTCTTGTGGAGGAAACGCTCGAAACGAACCGCTCTCTCAACACCACTCTGAGTGACTATGACAACATCTCTCATCTATGCTTTTGGTGACTTGATTGCGGTGTCTTCCTTGCACTCTAAGACTGAAACACACAGCTAAATCTTGTTAAAATACCCATTTCTAACACTTGTCTTCCTGAGGTGTGCACTGTATACAACTTTACACATTCTGGGCTAATTTTTTTGTGTTTTATCTAGTGATAGACCGATACATAATCCAATATTTGGCCATTTTGAGATTAATTGGCCGATGAACAGAATTGTTTCAAGATATCGTCATCGGTCAATGAAAGTGAAGTGTGTAATTTCTGAATGACTAGCGTAACGGAATTACACAAATACCGATGACACTTAAAACGTTATAATAACATTTTCACACAGGTTTTCCTGAACATTTCCCCCATCTGCCATTGGTCAAAGCAGATTTACACCATTGGTTTAACCAATGTCGCTGAGTCAGGCTTTTCAGACAAACAAAAATTGGTCATTTATAGTTGTCTCTGCATATTAAATTGGTATACACACTTCATCTTATCGGTCAACCACTAGTTTTATCTTAATATACAACCTTCTCTCTTAGCCAATATATCTACTTCAATACATGAAATTCCAGACCAAACTAGTTATAACAATCTAAACACCAACGATTAGAAGCTCTACGACTAAGAATCACTAACTCTTTAAGTACACGTTACAATTACTGAAATATCTGCTGATGCTTGCTAGCAAAAGAACACTTCTATAAAACATAGTTTTTGATATATCACACTGCTATTATCTCGCTAATTGCTATTTTCTTAGATTCGCCTAGTGGCTTAAACCGTACAAGAAAGTGAAGAGCTAGGACTGATAAACGGATAACACACACACACTCACACACCATTGCACAGTGTTGTTCGACTACTCTGTTCAGTCCCTGAGTAAGGGGCTACGGAGGACTTTATGACATGTGGATTTGGATTTTGAAGTGAACGGACTGTACGCTTACTCTTGTGGCTAACCTTTATACGGCGGTCAGTGATCGTGGTTTGGTGAAACGGTGTGTTACTGTAAATGTGCGTGTGCGCGTATGTCACAGTGACTGTGTTAGACTGCAACCTGTAATGGTCCATCCTGTTTGATGGGTGGATGAGAAGGACAAAAATATTTCAGATTTACATCAAACCTGCCCAGGATTGTCTGTCGATCAGTCAAACTCCCAAATGAACATTCTCTCTTTTGTTTCAGCCAACGCTCAAACAGTCCATTTCCACTCCATCCTGTCTTTCTCGTTTACATAATTTATATTTCAAACCTGTCCATCTGTGTCTCTAAATCAACCTCTCACAATAGCATCATTCTTTCTCTCCCGCCATCCCTCCGTTTCTCTCATTCTCCGCCTGGCTACCTGCTGAAGAGAGAGTGGAGCTGGTGATGGCTGAAGCACTGGCTGCTGCGAGGAGACTCTGTGCGCTCCATCACCGTCTGGAACCAGCCCGCCACGTCTACTTCTGACACCTCGTAACGACGGATAAAACTGTGTTCCTATGAACAAAAATAGAGCACTAGTGTGAACACATGATCGTAACAGGCTATACAAGATGTTTGATGTTAAAGGGATAGTTGACCCCAAAATTTTAATTCTGTCATTAATTACTCACCCTCATGTCGTTCCAAACCTGTAAGACCTTCGTTCATCTTCGGAACACAATTTAAGATATTTTTGATGAATTCCGAAGAGCTCTCTGAACCTCCCATAGACAGCAAGGATCCTTACACGATCAAGGTCCAGAAACGTAGTAAGGTGTGTATGTAAGGTAACGTATGTACACGGATACGTAGTTAAGTTGTTTACGCTTTGATCTGAACGTAAACAACGTATCCACGTACATATGTTGCTTACATATGTGATACTCTCCAAAATGGCGCCAGGGCGACGCGGAGGAGACGAATTGTTGAATAAAGTCGTTATTTTTGTTTTCTTTGCGCACAAAAAGTATTCTTGTAGCTTCGTAAAATTACGGTTAAACCCCTGATGTCACATGGACTATTTTAACGATGTCCTCGCTACGTTTCTGGACCTTGATTTAGGATCCTTGCTGTCTATGGGAGGGTCAGAGAGCTCTCGGATTTCATCAAAAATATCTTAATTTGTGTTCCGAAGACGAACGAAGGTCTTACAGGTTTAGAACGACATGAGGGTGAGTAATTAATGACAGGATTTTCATTTTTGGGTGAACTATCACTTTATACAACAAATGCTCAAGTTACATGGGAGATTGAGACTTACAAGCAGCTTGTGGTATTTTGGCCTTTTTCTGTGATCCTTTGTGAGGCTGTGGAGACAGAGAAGACTCACACGTAAACACAATAGACAGATAATGGTGCTAAAATTTCACGTTTATGTAAATTCATGTGAGTGTACCAGTCTTTGACAAAGGACTGAAAGTCAGGGGAAAAGCCCATGCCGAGAGGAAGGACCGGCGGGTCCTCTTGCAGAACTTTGGTGAGGACCTCAAAGTCTGTCTTGCAGTTCTTGTAAGGAAACTGTCCCGTGGCTAGCTCCACCTACAGGTGAGGAGGAATAATTACTTACAGATGCAGATGTAGATTGTAGGGGTGTAACGGTACACGTATTCGTACCGTATGGTTCACGGGGCAAATTCCAAATGGAAGTGATCATCCCTATGCCTTTGAAGGGCAGAGCCCTTGGAGTGGGGACTTTGGAGTGAGCAGGGCACTGTGCCATTATACAGTCGTTTGGAATGCACTTGGCAAAGGGAGCGACGTAATTTCCTCATTATCTTCAGCTGGGATGTTCCCGTGACAACGCAGCACGGTGCCTGTTAGCTGATTCGCTGACATAAACCGGCATAAAAAATATACATTTTATATTTTAAAAAGTTTTATATATATTAGTTTTTATATATTAGCTATAGAGTGAGGCGGAGATGAATTGTTGAATAAAGTCGTTATTTTTGTTTTCTTTGCGCACAAAAAGTATTCTTGTAGCTTCGTAAAATTACGGTTAAACCCCTGATGTCACATGGACTATTTTAACGATGTCCTCGCTACGTTTCTGGACCTTGATTTAGGATCCTTGCTGTCTATGGGAGGGTCAGAGAGCTCTCGGATTTCATCAAAAATATCTTAATTTGTGTTCCGAAGACGAACGAAGGTCTTACAGGTTTAGAACGACATGAGGGTGAGTAATTAATGACAGGATTTTCATTTTTGGGTGAACTATCACTTTATACAACAAATGCTCAAGTTACATGGGAGATTGAGACTTACAAGCAGCTTGTGGTATTTTGGCCTTTTTCTGTGATCCTTTGTGAGGCTGTGGAGACAGAGAAGACTCACACGTAAACACAATAGACAGATAATGGTGCTAAAATTTCACGTTTATGTAAATTCATGTGAGTGTACCAGTCTTTGACGAAGGACTGAAAGTCAGGGGAAAAGCCCATGCTGAGAGGAAGGACCGGTGGGTCCTCTTGCAGAACTTTGGTGAGAACCTCAAAGTCTGTCTTGCAGTTCTTGTAAGGAAACTGTCCCGTGGCTAGCTCCACCTACAGGTGAGGAGGAATAATTACTTACAGATGCAGATGTAGATTGTAGGGGTGTAACGGTACACAACAATAAAAAGACATATATGCCAGTAAAACAGCGACATCTGCTGACTGACACCGTGCTGCGTTGTCACGGGAACATGCCAGCTGAAGATAGAGGAAATTACTCGCTCTCTTTGCCAAGTGCATTCCAAACGACTACATAATGGCACACACGTGCCCTGCTCACGCCAAAGTCCCCACTCCAAGGGCTCTGCCCTTCAAAGGCATAGTGATGATCACTTCCATTTGAAATTTGCCCCGTGAACCATACGGTATGAATACATGTACCGTTACACCCCTAGTAGATTGTATTTGGAAATACAGCTCTTTACTACCGTTCAAAAGTTTGGAGTCTGTATGATTTTTTAAATGTTTTTTAAAGAAGTCTATTGTGCTCACCAAAGCTGCATTTATTTAATGAAAATTAGAGTAAAACAGAAATATTGTAAAATATTACTTCAATTTAAAATAACTGAGCGCAGAATTTTTTTTAATCCTAGCTGAATAAAAGTATTAATTTCTTTCTTGATCCCAAACTTTTGATAAAAATGTAATGAGAGTGATCATAATTAATTATAACACCCCCTACACAAATCCAACTGTTGGTCAGCAAAGTAATCCAAGTAAACAAGTGTTGGCTCAACAAAATGTAGGAAGAACTCACCAGAGAAATGCCAAGACTCCAGACGTCAGCTCTGATGTCATAGTCTGGCTTACTGGGGTCTGGAGGGTCTATTCTCTCAGGCTAGAAAAAATACATATATGCACGATGCATAATATTTCACTTCATAAGATTTATTTATTTTACATTTTTCAAAATCCTGAAACTGTATGACTCTGAAACTCAAACTCTGGGACCATGTGCTTACCGCCATGTAGGCAGCACAGCCGGCACTGCGAGTCTTGGCCTTAGAATCTACCAGTCGGCCGCTAATGCCAAAATCACACAGTTTGATCTGCCCTTTGGCATCCAACAGGATATTAGAAGGCTTCACGTCTCGGTGAATGACACCATGCTTCTCTTTTAGATAAAGCAGAGCCTTTACGATCTACATAGGAAAAGAAGAGCAAGATAAAAAGAGATCTGAGAGGTTCAACTTGGAAACAGACCAATATCTAACCAATAATAGATACTATTCTGAATCAGGTGAATTTAAAGGAAGTCTTACGGCCACGGTCATCTTTCCCAGAATGGCCTCTGGAATGGGCCCCTGGATCCGCTTCTTCAGCTTCTCTGCACACGTCCCCATTAGTTCCATGGCGATGAACACATCCGTCTACAGAAGAAGAGAGACACCATTGAATAATTCAGGTAATTCAATACATTCAGCATAAAGCAGTAGTATTCAATTCAAGTTCTAGAGGTCCAATCTGTAAATTTCTTTGCAAGCAAAGTTCCTAAAAATTTCCATTTTTATTTTAGTATTTTAGGGGCCAGTTTTACTAAACAGGGCAATTTAGCACGAGAGCGCAATACCAAAATAGCGCCGATGAGAGGGGAAATTTCTGCTGGTGATTTACTAACAATACACAAATTAAAGAACAGACACAACATCTCATTTACATATCAACCAACACAATATACCAAGCGCAGTGCAAATGAGCGAAGTCGCAAATAAAGAATAAAGAAATAAAGAAACCACAGTACATTGAAAGAACTGGAGGCCAAAAAATGAAGGATTGCTAGAAGTTTTGAATCTAATTATTCCATGGTCTGTCTAGATACTGGATTCTGATTGGCTGGCAGGTATGCAGTAAAACTGTTTAATGCACAGGTAGTTCCAAGTCAGTTTAATCACCGTTCCATATTAATGAGCTGCTTTAATTGATGCACACAAACACACACACACACACACAGAGAGAGAGAGAGAGAGAGAAAGAGAGAGAGTCGGAGATTGCAGATTGTGCTGCGCACACACATAAAATTGTTATCAACGCATTTGATTATTCAATTACTGTACCTGAATACTGTTAGACTTACCTGAAAAATATAAAGCACTGTTTATTTCATTTGTATCTTTGTTTTATTGTATTTATCTATGCTTGTAATTTGTTTATTTTCTATGCTGATTTACTCACCTACAAAATCACCCCAATTATTGATTATTTTTTTCCAAATAGAGCTATTCAAGTTTTTTTTTCATATCGCAATATATATCGCAGAAAAACAAAATATCGCAATGTGATTTTTTCCCCAATATCATGCAGCCCTAGTCCTCGCCTTTCCAGTGCTAATTCATCACTGCATGTCTTTAGTAAAACCTGACAGTACAATTTTAATGCCAAAATACGTTTTTTGCGCTGGCGCAAGCTGTTAGTAAAACTGGCCCTAGGAGTACTAATATGGTATATGGCTACAAAATGAAATAGATCATACAGATTTCAGAAATATCCACAAAATTTCAGGTTGGCAGCTAAAACACAGTAATTAATTGAAAGTAGTCAAAGATTGACTTTAAAAATTTTAAATTAAATTTGGAACCTTTTCAAAGACATCAGACCACTTCTACTATTTTCAAGAGTGAAACCGAAATACCAATAAAACAAATCCGATCATTAAAGCAACATGCCACAGACCCTGCATGCGGTAATTGAGCACATATCATGAGTGTGTTACTCACATTGGTGACTATTGCGCCATAGCACTGAATGATGTACGGACAGTCATGACTCTTCAACACAACATCCAGATCCATGAGGATTCTCTTATTCTCGTCTTTATTACCCGTCCTCCTCATTTGCTGCAGGGAAAAACACACAAAGGAAACACGCGCACATAAACGCTACTAGAACAACAAAAACCAAGAGCAGTGATGTAATTAGTAAACAGTAATTACTGCTGCCTTAACTGCTGTTTTAATGACTTGGTAATTACAAGGAAAGTTCAAGACGACAAATACATGGATACACAAACGCCTTCATCCAAAAATTTGATTGATTGGAATTTCTTTTGGCTTTAGTACAATGACTATGTAAATGCCACTTATTTTAACATTTGATATCACACCTACTATTTTTCTCAGTATAAATCTTAAAGGGATTTATAACTTACTTTTTTCTGTGAAACAAACCAAGATAATCTGAAGAATGTTGGTATATTATTGACAAAAAGTCAATGGGACACAAAACTGTTCGGTAACCAACATCCTTAAAAATATATTTTTGTGTGTTTCACAGAAGTTTTGTCATACAGGTTTGGAATGGCATGAGAGAGAAAATTATGACAGAATTTTCATTTTTGGGTGAACTATCCCTTTAAGTCTGAGTACTAAAATATACTGTTGATTTTATATTTTAGGAATGGGGTCCCTTGCAAGGTATTCATCATATTTAGGGGTTGCTGATCAAAGGTTTTTAAAACCCTGGTGCTATCCAAAAAAACCCGAAAAAAATAAAATAAAATAAAAATAAATTTTCAGGGACAACAGACTGAGCCGAGAAACCGGGAGCTGAACCGACCTTGACTGCGATGACATGGCCAGTCTTCTTAAAGCGAACTTTAAACACCTGTCCACAGGTTCCACTGCCGATCTCCCCCTCACTGATCAGATCCGTCACCTCTGCAGGGTAACGCTGAAGAACATACACACACAAGAGGTCAGACTCTTTTCCCACATTCAATACCTAAAGACTATAGGCCAGTTTTACTAACAGCTTGCGCCAGTGCAAACCGTCTTTTGGCATTACATTTGTACTGTCACATTTTACTAAAGAATAGCAGTAACGAATTAGTGCTGAAAAGTCGTGGACAGTTATTTTTGCGCCTGACCTTATTGAATATGCATTTGTTGGAGCTCCCCTTTCAGACACAAAAGTTATGGGAGCAGAGTATTCAAATTTTACTAACACTTGCGCTCGTCAAATTACTGGCATTTGCGCCATTATTTAACGCCCAAAAAAAGCATGTCTTAAACTATTTTGCGCTTGAAATGGCTGCAATTATTGCTAGGAGGAGGCACCACAGAGAACAGAGAGCGCGTGGTAGAAGGGAGAGGATTTTTTCCACACGTATTCATTTATTTTGAATGCCAGAAGAACACATTATCTGAACATATCGTTTGCCAAGCCATGTTATTTTTTATTTGCTTCAGGAAATAAAAGACTAATTTGAACCCTCAACTAGAAGCCATGCAATACCAGCTTTATTAAAACTTCTAGCAAACCTTCATTTTTTTGGCCTCCGATTTATTCTTTATTTGCGACTTCGCTAATTTGCGCTGCGCTTGGTATATTGCATTGGTCGATATGTAAATGAGATGTTGCGTCTGTGTTCTTTAATTTGCGTATTGTTAGTAAATCACCCGCAGAAATTTCCCCTCCCATCGGCACGGTTTTGGAATTGCGCTCTCGTGCTAATTTGCCGTTTAGTAAAACTGGCCCTATGACTGATGACTCACCTGTCCGTCAATCTTCAGATATCCTGTTTGTTTCATGATTTCCTGCAGCTTCTGATCAATTTCAGCACTGAAGATGAAGAATAAACAGATTAACACACCAAGACTGTTATATATAATAAACTCTGCAAACTACACCATGCTGTGAGTGTGACATACTTCTC
The DNA here is from genome assembly GCF_001515625.1 of Sinocyclocheilus rhinocerous. NCBI lineage: Eukaryota > Metazoa > Chordata > Actinopteri > Cypriniformes > Cyprinidae > Sinocyclocheilus > Sinocyclocheilus rhinocerous. Next base: position 398,456 of record NW_015650695.1, on the reverse strand, counting down.
CAGGCTCTTCTGCAGGTTGTAAGGTGGGGTGGGAAGCGTAAGCATTTGTCGGGGTCTGCTAGGGTACGAGGGGTGTTGAGGAGAGCTTTCTGAGGAAGACGAGCGACTTCCTCCATCATTGGCCAATGGTAACTGTAGAGCTGTAAAGAAAGACAAGAAGGTTGGAAGAAGTCAGACTCAGAAGACAGAAAGCCAGTGACCGTCAATACACACTCATTACTGGGACAAATGTTAATGAATGTTCAAGGACCCTAAATTAAGATCCTCAGGTGTGAGGGTCCAGAATATGACAGCTGATCCAGATTCAATATGAGGTCTATTTTTTCCCCTCATAGTACAGTAGGCTACTCAGAATTGTGGGTAACGTGTAATTAAAAAAGTGCCACAATGAAACATTATCCTAAATCTCTTTTTTCATTTTCTTTACTGATAATATAACAATAATATAAAAAAATACAAAATTTGATTGAAAAAAATAATAAATATGATTGCTGTTGTTGTTATATTATAAAAACAAAATCAATTTGTTTTCTAAACGATTATTATTACTTTTATTCCATACAATAACAAAAATAAAATCAATTATTTATCTAAAATATTATTATTATTAAAAACCAATAAAATAGTTTATGATAATAAAAACCAACAGTCATTATTATTATTTTTTATTATTATAAAAGTTGTTGTAATATATTTATATTATCTCCTATAACACAGATTTATGATATTATAATAATAATAATAACTAATATTATTACTAGTAGTCTCTTGAAATATAACCTAGACATTATTAACAACAGTTTTTGTGAAATTCGCTACATCATAGTAGTGAGTTGTGGAGCACATTTTGTGTGAATGTTTCAAAGGAGCCCATTTTACCATCTTAGATGACATTTGTGACTATTTCAAGTCCTGAGGAAAATCAGTCAAATAAAGACAGTAATAAAAGTCCAAGTCATGCCAAGATCAGACACACTCACACGCAGAAATGACAAGGGCTGCCAAACAGTGAAAACCAGCCATTGGAGTTAGTGTTAGCATTCCCAGCATGCACCGGGTCAAGCAGAAGTCACCACAGGGTGACATTTGACATTCGCTCACCAAACCGTGCAAAACTAAACATTTTACAGATTTTCTATATGTTGTTTGAGCATTGAAACAACACTGCTTTTTCAGGAGAAATGGATAACCGTCGAACTTCTGATTCCTCCTCAGGAAAACCTGTTCGTGGGAGAGAATCGGTTAGCTTGGGTTAGTCAGTGAGGTCAAGCAGTTTGGTGCAGAAACACCCTGCTGAACACACAAACAGCCTACATGGCCGTAATCCACATCTATGCAGAAAACAGAGCCGAAGCCGTCTCGTCCGGAAAGAACGAACAGAGAGCTGAGAGACAGGAGAGGCCAGACAAGCTCAAACCCAAGTTACAGTTGAACACAGAACACCTTGTCGAGTGCTGCCATAGCTTTGTGTTTGTGTGTGGATGTGTTCGCTCACAGTCGGGCCGTGCAGTTATAGCCACAACATGCACAATGTCTGATCTTCCAACAAAACACTTCATCCTACACACAGCTCACACACACGCTTGCTGCTCCCTCTTCATGTTGAGGTGGAAAAGAGAATGAGAGAATGAATGAAAAGAGGAATATTTTAATATAGACAAAGTGAACGAGCAAGTAAGACGAAGGTAGGAGAATGGTTGTGTTCCCTAAACAAACATCATGCATTTGATGAAATTATGAAACATTTTCATGTAAGTGAGATTAATGACAGAAAGCTGTATGAAATTAAACCAACATGAAATAAAAACTGAAGCTATTTACTTTGTTAATCCACTTTTCAGGATTAATTTTTGGATTTAAGGTTGGATCAATGCCAAAAGTTCGGCTTGATACCTTATAACAGCCTTGGAGGCTAATATGGCTGTCAACAGATTCAATAATTCAAAGTTATTTCACATTCAATTCTTATCACTTTTTTGAAGTTAACATGCTTAAGTTTGGCTATTTATCTGAAAGAAATTAACTCTATTATTCACCAAGGATGCTTTCAATTGATCAAAAGTGACAGTAAACACATTTGTAATGATACAAAAGGTGTATTTTTATAATTTTTATAATGTTATTTCCATAAAAATATTAAGCAACACAAGTTTTCAACATTGATAATAACAATAAATTAATAATAATAATAAATGTTTCTTGAGCAGCAAATCAGCATATTAAAACGATTTCTGAAAGATCATGTGGCAGTGAAGAGTGATAATGACTAAATAAAATTCAGCTTTGCAATCACAGGAATAAATGACACTTAAATACAGTAAAAACAGAAAGGTCTTTACAGAAAACAATCCTTTTAAATTGTAGGCCTAATAAAATTACTTTTACTGTATTTTGATAAAATAAATGCAGCCTTGGTGAGCATAAACTTCTTATGAAAACAATTAAGATACAAAATTAAGATACAGCATTTTACTTTGATACCCCATTGCAACCCTATTATTATATATATATATATATCAGAAGAAATGGACAGCACCTGAGTTAAATATATGAGTGTCACTGCAAAGGGTCTGAATACTTAGGACCGTGTGATATTTCAGTTTTTCTTTTTTTAATAAATCTGCAAAAATGTCAACAATTCTGTGTTTTTCTGTCAATATGGGGTGCTGTGTGTACATTAATGAGGAAAAAAAATTAACTTAAATGATTTTAGCACATGGCTGCAATATAACAAAAAGTGAAAAATTTAAGGGGGTCTGAATACTTTCCGTACCCACTGTACATACTGTATATATATATACTGTATATATATATATATAGGGCTGAACGATAAATCAAAATGGAATCGAGATCGCGATTCGACAGAAGCTGCGATTGTCAGAAGAAACCCAGAAAATGCCTATCGCTGCAGCTGAATAAACAGAAGATTCAACTGCTTTCATTGATTCAACGTGACTAATAAACACACGACTACGGCAATATACGGTTTATCTGAGTTATTATTATTATAATTTTCATTAAAATAAAGTATATTTATAATGCAATGCCTTTATCACTGCTTAAATACTATGAAATATGTTGCGTGCCTTATTCTGTGTAAGAAGCCACATCATCTCACAGAAGGATTTATTTCAAACACTCGACTGACATTATGAAGTGAGTTTGGAGTAAAAATATGTTATTAAATGTGGTATTTTCACATGCTTTCAGATGGAGCAGCATTTACTTCACAGAGCCGTAGTTCACTGAGAAGCTATGCAAACAGCTGTCATTATCGCAAACGATTTCAGAATCGCGCAATAAAATCGTCTGCGATTTTTTTTCGTAACTTGTCAGTGAACTACGGCTATGTGTAGTAAATTCTGCTCCATCTGAAAGCACGTGATGATGATTCCCTGCCGATTACAGAACCGGCTTTTTTAACAAAATGCGCATTACAATCGCATTCGATTAATCGTGCAGCCCTAAATATATATATATATATATATCCATATTACTATATCCAAACACTTCATATAGCAGCCGATCATATAAAGACTGCTTGTCACATTCAGTCAATTACTGATAAATACAATCCACCTTGAACACACCATTTCATTATATATTGTGAAAATTGTAAAAAAAAAAAAAAGGGAAACAAATGTAATTTCATGTTGACTTTTTGAAAAAGAGAGAAAGAGAGAGAAACAATGAGAGGTGGTAGAATTTAAAAAATAGAGAAGAATGACTGAGAAAGAGAAGAGAGCAAACAGATGCAGAGGGTGATGTAGTGCAAGTAACCTGCAAGGTAAAGAGAGAGAGAGAGAGAGAAAGAGAGAGAGGGAGATGCAGCGTGATGTAGTGATGATGATGATGATGATGATGGTACCTGCGCGCTGGGAGGGGGCTGGAGCTGGACTGAGCTGGATCACGATGACTAGATACAGAGGAGAGAAAATACACACACACGCTCATTACTAAAAGCCCACACACACCTCCAGGAATCCCTGTGTCCCTCTCTTCAAACGTTATGATTCACCTTCAGCACGATCACACTCCACCTAGCCTAAATAATACTGACACCATCTACAAAAAATACACACGCGTCCAGCTAATGACAGAATATGATACAGAAAAAATCTGTTAATTCAGCTGAATGTATTTAAATACAGTAATATTTGTTACACATGAGAAAATACTACATTTTTAGTAGCTAAAACTATGATCAATTAAAGGGAAAGCTCACCCAAAAACAAAAATTGTCATTCAAAAAAAAATAAATAAATACATTTCTGGAATTTGATGATAACGACATTCAAACAATATTTTGCTTCGTCCACAGGAGAAAGCAAGTCATATGCTTTTTTCATGAGGGTGTGTGAATTATGCCAGAATTTTCATTTTTGGGTGAACTAGGCCTTTACTTTTAAATTGATCATTAAACAACTAACTAAATAAATACTAAATAACTAAAATAAAATAAATATTTAGTAAAATAAATTACTAAATAATAAAAAATAAAAGTCGAACTCACATACACTCAACAAACTCACATACACAACAATAGGGCTTAAACTAATTCTCAGATAAAATAAAATAAAAGCCAATCTCACACATTCAACAAAAAAGGTTTAAGAGGTTAGTTCACCCTAAAATTAAAACTGTTATCATTCACCCTAAAGTCATGTATGTGAATGAAAGCATAAATTAAATGTTTATCATATAAAACGATTGTGTCTCTTCAGAAGGTTTGGATTAAACTACTCAATTGAGATTGAGAAATCTTAATTTGAGATTTATTTTTTCATCCCTTTATGAACATTTGAAGCGTCAGAGTTCTGGGTGAGCATTTCAATGGAGAGTGACAGAGATTTTTCAGATTTTCATTTAAAAAAAAATTCATTTTTGTTCTTAAGATGAACACATTTCTTCTTGGAACAACATTAGGGTGCGCAAACGATGACAGAATTTTCATTCTGGGTCGAAAAATCTTTTAAAAAATAATTCTCAGATAAAATGAAATCAAAGGCAATCTCACACATTCAGCAATAACAGTTTAACTCGCTGCTCAATGTGAAAGCACGCACGTGATGGAGATTTACCGCTGATTACAGAACCGGCTTTACTGATAAGATGCGCGTTAAATATCGCATGCGATTTATCGTGCAGCCCTATCTAGGATCTTTCACTTTTCACTGATAAAAAAAGTAATAAAATTATGTTTCATGTTATATTTTTTCCTGCTCATTTACCATGTCCAATGTGAATAATGGATAAGGAATAAGTTTGCACATGTTGTCTACTGGCTTCAATCACTGTCCATAAGCATGTAACAAAATCCAGATGCTCCAAATGATTTCTGCATAATATAAACACAAAAAACTGACCATCTGAAAGTGTTTTGATCAGGGTAAAAAAAGAGCCACCACAAGACAGAAACTGACACGAACACTGAGCATCCAGGAACGTAATGTACTGGGACATCAGCACATCAATTCAAACACACTGTCAGTGTGTGGAGGAGGTTTGCGAACAGACCTTACACTTCACTCATGCAGGAAGAACAACCCCTATCTAGTACATAAAATTAATGCTAAAATACCTTCAATGATCTGAAGTGTTCAAAAACACTCCTGTCCTGACCCCTTCATCACTACAATGTGGCCATGATGTCAAGACAGTCCTCTTTAGGGACAAAAAGCTTAAGACATTAAATTATAAAGGAGAAGAAAAAAAAAAGCATTCATTTTCTCTAAATACAGACTACTGACAGTCTCAGAGAAAACCAAACCAGCAATTCACAACAACACAAGTCTGTCATGACTGATGATTTTACAACAATAAACACCAACAGTCTTTCTAAATGAAAATATTCCCACACGAAGACTGACATTGTGTGAGAACAGACGTGAAAAAACGGACAGACAGATATGTGAGAATCAGACAGACACATACAGTCAGACTGATATGCGAGTATCAGGGCCTGCTAAACACAGCTAACTAGCCGCCAGGCTAACGCTAGTGAGCTGACTGCAAGATCTTTTTATTATTTATTTATTACTTTAAAGAACAAATCTCTAGTGAACAATCTGGGGCACAAACCCCGATAAACAACCCCCCCGGACCTTTAACAAAGAACCACGAGAGTCAATGTGAGTGAAGTGGCAGGATTTGATCGGTTTGTTTGTTTATGTCATGTAGAATGTGTTTCATTCCTCCGTCGTTGTGCTCAATCACTCGTTCTCTCTCTCACACACTCACTTGGCCTGGGACGCGACCGCTGCGGGCTCATGTCGATGTTCAGGTCGATTCGTTTGCGCGCTTCTTTATTTTCCTGCTTGAGTTTCTCCTCGATTCGGGAGAGTCTCTGCTCCAGCGACGACATCTTGAAAACTTCAGCAGCACCATCGAGCGCCGCAACTCACTGCCCTCTAGCGGCGACTGAGGGAAACACAGCGCCTTCGCTGCCCTCTAGCGGCCAATGAAAGAAAAAAAAAAAAAGCATAATTAAGGGCGTGGCCACTTGAGTGACAGGTGGATTGCCGCTGCTGTCACCACCGTCGAGCTAGGTGGCCGTGGCTTCAGCAACCTGCTCCCGCCTCTTTGCCCATTTTCGATTATCCGGGAGTGACGCGCGGTGACGCGCTGCCAAGATGGCGACGGCCGCCTCCGCCCACTTTTAGGCTTCAAAAACCTCTTCAGGAACCTACGGGTGACGTCACGGACACTACGTCCATGTTTTTATAGTCTATGCTTAATATGTGACCGTGACCAATCCGTGTATCATTCGTTCATTCGTTTTTTGATTTAATATTGAAAGTAGAAAAACGAGAAAACGGCTGAAGTGATTTCTGTTAAATAAAATATCTCCTTTTGGAGTGGACTTTGAGCTTTGTAACTTTGCAGATCTTTTTTATGCTCAAACAGAAACATTACAGACTAACTAAAGTTGAAAAAGTGAAAGTCCCCCTTTAAAGGGACTTTGATAATACAAAGTAATGTTATAAAGTATTTACGACGCTGATGACCGTTAAAAAGCGTCATCACAGTCTTGTGAAAAGTCTCTATTAATGTGTTTTTTAATGTATGATTTATTTTGATGTATTCTATAGTATATACTATTGTTATTATATTTATTACTGTTCCTGATTTTTTTATTGTTTAGGCAATATTGTTTGTAAAACAGCGCCACTTGCCCCTAGCGGCCACTGTGGGTAACAACACTAACTAGCGAAGCAAGTTCTTGTTTTGACAGGAAAAAAGTGCCTTGTTTAATTCAGGTAAGTCTGTAAAAATGTATAGACAACACAACAATACACACACGTGGTCATCTCAACAACTGCTTTATAAATACAACGTTGATGAATTGTATAATGGTACAGGACATGCATTAGTCTGCAGTTTACCATTGGAGGGAAAAAAAAGAAGGAAAAGTTTTGTTGTTAAATGATACACAAGTCTTTCATCTACAAATATTTTACGTATGTGTTTTGCAATTTTACTACACTTTGTTCACAGTGTGTGCGAGTGTATGAGTAAAAAATTTTTTTTGCTTCATCCAATTATGTGTGTGTGTGTGTAATCAAATGCTTAAAAACTATTTATTCATCTGCTCCTTGCAAGTAACAGATGTCATGGTGTGCTGTTCGCACAAACTGTCTAATAAAAAACTGCACAAAATGATGTTTCAAAGGCATCAAAACAGCTCTGAGGTAATAAAGTGTGTGAAACCAGAACTAACACACAGCAGTCACTAGTCGCCATTCATTTGTGTCATGACTAAAATAAACAGATACCATTTTCTATTTAACAGATATCTTATTTTGTTAAAACATATATCTATTTAAAAGCATTTATAAAATTAGAGACAAAGCCTCTGCTATTTGAGGCCGTCGAGTCTTTAAACAAGAAGTGGTTTTATACCCTTTTGCTCAGATTCATCATATCATCCAACTACTGTTAAAAAAAATGTTCGCAGATGTACTTTCAGTGGCAAACAAAATCAATGATTGGACCTTGTGAAAATAATCAACAAACACATTCTTTCTGCTTTACTCCAGTACAATAACCACACGCAAAAAATCAAATATTTGAGATCTCAAAGACCTTGTTAGGTATGAATCAAAATAATCTGTCATTTTGTCACGACACTGTCTTGATGTACTCTAGTTTTACATATGCTGTTGTAAATGACAAATTCATTTTTCAGACAAGACAGTTCTCCCACATGAGCTACTGCGCTCTCGGCCTGAGAACACAAAAAGAAACGTGATTCAGAAAAACAGAGCCTCAAAATGTATTTAAAACAAAATGCAGCAATGAAGTGACAAAGTAATGCTGACATGTCTCCTAGCTGTCATGTTTAAAATGTAAAACACATTCTTTTTGTTTAATGGTTGTAGCCAATCAAGATAAAATTTTCTAGCCATTTGTTTCCCTCGCTGAAGTAAAAACACAAACAGTATGAACAAACACCAGGGCAGACAGGAACAATATTTTAAGGCATTTTTTTTTCAAACCAAATTTATATACAAGGTTTGTTTGTTTTTGTAAAAAATCATTAAGGTAACCATACTAAAAGTGCACTTAATGAATGGATACCAAGCTGTCTTCAAAAAGGACTGCTTTACTATATTTCAATATGCTTGATATTCACATGTAACATGTAAGAGATGAAGGGCTTGAAAATGTATGAGAAATACCCAGGATGAACAAGTCGAAAGAGGTTTTAACTCCTTAACCACTGAGAACTCCAAGAGCAAGTACACATTCATTAATGTTCAAGCCTAATTAAATAATTCTGCTTTCAGCGCAACTCTCTTTTTCCATCTAATGTCACAGTGTCAGCAGAAAAGCGTCTCTTAAACTAGTTCCTTAGGGAATGGCAATTATTCAGACAGCCCACATGAAAAAATACTATAGTAATTTATAGTAAATACTACTGTTTTTGAACCATATTATAGTAAAGTACTTGAATTAAGTTGTTGTGGTAATTCTATAGTTGCTGTGGTAATATAACAACTATAGTAATATAAACAAATTACTTAACCCAATACTGTACTAAGTTTTCTACAACTATAGGGTATATTATAATACAATACTCTTCAGTTTACTGTAGTAAAAACTAAAGTATACTACAGTATTTATTAGTTTATCAGTTCACTATAGTTAATACTACAGTATGCTGTAGCATTTATTAACAAAGTGTTAGAAATACTATAATATATACAGTATAATACACTTTACTATAGTATGGTTCAAAAACACTAGTATTTACTATAAATTACTATAGTATTTTTTCACGTGGGATCGTCCTGTTTGAATGGACATCATATGAGAAACGGAAGACTGAATGGAGGAAGATTTTGCAATTGTTATTAGTTCCTCGGTGGTCATCAAAGATAATTTTTCCTTAAATGTGAGAATGAACAGAAATGCATTTCCCAACATGCTCTTGGTCGTATCTTTTACAAAAGTTCACTGAGATGCTTCTGTGTGACCTTTATTGATTTGCTTCAAGTTTAAAAATTTACCTTCCCATTGCCTTTATTAAGACAAGGTGCATTTTTCAAAAGTAGAAATGACACTTGAAGACAAACCAAAAATTTCAACAAGTTTATCGGTGCACTCAATCATTTTTTTCTTTATTTAAAAAAAAAAAAAAGTTTTAGCCCTAAAGAAATAAATAGTACTTCTAAATAGAGTTTAAAAGTATGAGATGAAGACTCTATTCATATCAGTAGCCTGTATTACTCTACATGAAGAGGGCCCCCTGATGGGGCCGCCATTTTGAGATCACATGACCAGGCGAATTCTACTCACTCGTTTCAGTAACACACCTGTTATTGGACACTTTCACTAGTTGAATAAATGAGTCATGAGGGCCTTTCGCACCGCTTTAGTTCCAGAACTAAATGTACAGTACTAAAGTACTGGGACGATTTTGCGCGAACTATTTCCCAGTACCATTTAAAGGGTTGCATTCGCACCGACAGTGTGTACTAAGAAGTGACGTAAGCCGGTCGACAGCGACGTCATTTGTGCGCGGCGTTCAACAACGGAAACAAAGAAGAACAACGTTAACATAATAACGATGGAGGACGTTTTGTTCCTTCGAATTCCAACTGGATTTCCTCCGTTGCGTAAATGTTCAAAAGTGCCTGCACTTCAGCGTCCGTCCATCTATCGCTGTTCTCCATACTTGCGAAATAAGTTGACACAATGCTTACAGTATGTTTACACGGCGTTTTAAATCATGGCGGGTGAGGGCATTTTCATACGCGTTTGGCCAATCAATGTCACGTCACGATTACTACCAGTTGTGCTGGTTAGACCCTGCTCCGGAGTAGGAGCTAATTTGGTTCTCGAAAAAGGCAGTCCGGTACTAAAATCGCACCCAGTTCCGGCGGTGCGAAAACGCCAAAAAGTGGGTAGTTTGTAATTAGTTCTGGTACTATGAAAAGGTTCCCGCGGTGCGAAAGGCCCTATGGCTGACTGTGAATAATGCTTTTCTACGATTGCATCAGTAACTCACCACTTTAGTGTGATGCTTCATCCAAACCTCTAGGTGTCAGTCTGAGTTGAAGCGCAAAAAAATGATCAAATGCACTTTTAAACCTGCTGGCAAGAAACAAGCTTTCTGTTGTTAATCCGATTCGAACGTTTTTTTGGCCTCCTCTTTCTTCCATCACAGTGTTCACAGTTCCAGCACATTCATAATTCACGCGAAACACTCAGATTGGCCGCCCTCGTCCTCGTCGTCGTTGAGTCATGGAGCAGAAAGGTCTCTCTACAGCACTATCACAGTGAAGACGCTCTCAGCAGAGGTCAGAGACATAGTCAAAATCATGGAAGCTGTCCTGATCCTTGCGCGAGAGCACCCGGGGTTCACGAGGCGGCGTGAGAGCCAGCGCTTCTGTTGTGAATTCCTCATCGAAGTTGCTGACGTCTTCTTTGTTTCCGATAGTCGGAAGGAAGGGAGGAGGGAGTTTACGGAGGAGAAGAGCCTCCCAGTCCATATTCTGAAAAGTGAAAGTACATGTATGAGCATGTCATTTATTTAGTTATGTTAGAATTTATGCCATCATTCCACATGCAAAGCATAAATGCAAATGCAACACTAAAAAAATAAATAAATAAGAGGGATGCACAGATTTTGAAATTAAAACTAAAAATTTAAATGATAACTGATAAAAAAAATTAATGGCTGATATTAAAATTCTGTTATAAATAAAAAAAAAATAAAATTAAAAAAAAAACATTTAAATATTACAAATGAATACAGGATTCACAACATTGTTTAGTAGGTGTTCCTAAACTTTTCTGTCAGCCGAACCCCTTGGATATAAATATTAAATATAAATAATAAATATTTCAACAATTTAATGACACATTTGCATGCTCACAGTTCTCTGATATCATTAATAATAATAATTATACTTATTAGAAGTCGTCGTTTTTTTAATTTTATTTATAAAAATAAAGACAGAAAGATATTCCTGTTGTAAAATGCAATTGTACTGTAAAATAAAGAAAAAAATATCTTATTTGACTCTGAAACACCCACCACATCAGTTATTTAATTAAAGTGCAGCTTTTAATTTCATAATTACACTAAAATATATCACGAATGCAGTCCCATTTATTTATTTATTTTAAATTTTATATTTGATATAGAATTAATAATTAGCTTTTCATCGACTGACGAACTCCCAAAGATCCATGAACCCCCATTTGGGACCCTCATCAGATACTTTTCGAAAAAGATATTTGTTGAAGACTGCATTTTAAATGATTAGTGTTTCACATAAAATTACATATTATTAGTGTTTATTAAAGTATAGATATCTCTTACCCTGAAGAAAGGCTGTTTCTTTACATCCTCTGCATCTTTCTCACTGGAACCCAGTCGTCTTTCTGGATTTCTCCTTAGTAACTGTTTAAAATAATATGTAAAATTTCAATTTATCCACACTTAATTTTTACATAAAATCATATGCCACAAATTGTGTGGGAAAAATATTTAGCAGGACATGTCTGCTGCACTAGCTGAATAAAGGGAATGTAGATAGTCTCAAAAATTCAGTTTGAGATATTTACCCTCCTCAAGATGCCAATGGCCTCTGAGGAAAGGAACCGTGGATAACGAACTTCATCATTCACTATGCTGTCAAAAACCTCCTCTTCATCATCACCTGGAAACGGAGACTAGAAAGACAGTTTTAGATAGGACAGATGCCAAAACTGTAAGAACGTTTCAAACATTTCAAATGAAAATGCTCAAATTTCTCACCTCTCCCACCAACATCTCGTATATAAGCACTCCGAGTCCCCACCAGTCCACGGCCCGCGTGTACGACGTGTCTGTTAGAACCTCTGGAGCCAGAAACTCTGGAGTCCCACAGAACGTACTGGTACGGTCCCCAAAACCCATACCTGAGAAAGAGACAAAAACAGGTCTGACAAATGCTCCTGACTATATCAAGCACAATCAAAAGTAAGTGAAAGAGAGAGAAAAGGAAGAGTCATTACCTTCTTTACACAATCCAAAGTCGGCGATCTTCACGTAACCCTCTGTGTCAAGCAGCAAGTTGTCCAATTTAAGATCTCTGGTTGGAAAACACAAAAATATACGCAATATGTATTTATAAACATCTAGGGCTGCCCCCTAATAGTTGACTAATCGTTAGTCGACTAGAAGAGGCTTGGTCGACCAAAATTTTATTAGTCGCAGAAAAAATAAAAAAATATAAAAATCCACAGGCAAAGTCACACAGATCGTTAATGGCTGGTCTATGTGTAATACAGTACATCGGGCAGGACATCCAAACGCTCGCCTATCATTCATCGTCCTCAAATAAGACTTATCATCTGAAATATGTTAGTAGCAGCAACTTTACATGGCCTCTCAATCTAATGTTAACCTAGAGAAATATGCGCTGTTCAAGTGTCTGTGTGGAGTGTGAAAGCTGAATAGTAGCTCACTGCAGGAAAGATGGAGGCGCCGGTGCGGTCACTTGCTCTTAAAATACTCCCTCATTTTTGCTTATACAGATAAGAGTAATACATCTTTCAAATCTGTAAAGACTCTATGTTTATTTGTGTGCACTCACAATAACAACAAATTGGGCTTTTGTAAAATAATGACAGCAAACAGGATGCTCTTTCTGCTGTCTCGGTCTCCGTGAACGTGAGCGCAAAACTCTTTGTATATATTTGACTTTCAGACATTAAAAATATATCTATAGAGAGTGAAATGTACTGTTTTTCACTGACACATTCATAATCATTACTTCTTCCGGTGCACTGTGGAAAGCTTTATGTGTGCGCTTGAGCGCATATTAGGCTACGTAGGCAATTAAAGGCACACTATAATGATTTAAATGGTTTATTAATAAATGTGTGATTAGTCGACTAATGCTTAAAATTAATGACTACTAGTCGACCAGACAAATCTTTAGTCGAGGGCAGCCCTAAAAACATCTTTAGACAAAGCCAGAACGTGTGCACACAATTGTTTGCATACTCACCGGTACACAATCTTGTTGTCATGTAAAAATTGAAGCCCTAAAACTACACAAGCAGCATAGAACCTGAAACACACACAAACACAAATTAAAATAGTCAACAAAAAAGTGGGACTTTTCAATTCTTTATCTTCTATCCCTAAACCTAAATATCACACATCAAATTCTTTAAAGTAATTAATAAACAAAATGTTTTAAGCTCTTTGTCCCCGCAATATACACTACCGTTCAAACGTTTATGGTCAGTAAGAGTTTTTTTTTAAATTAGTACTATTTTTTTTTTGCATTTTTTTCTGATGGATCAAAAGTGACAGACACTTAAAATGTTACAAAATAATTATATTTCAAATAAATTAACTTTCTACTCATCAAGGAATTCTACATTTTAAAAAATGTATCATGGTTTCCACAAAAATATTAAGCATCAATATATGAATATTGGTATTGTATATTAATATATTATAAAATATAAAAAATATTAAGCATCAAAACCGTTTTAAGGAGACAAAGTGTAGCAAAACCTGACAAAACGGTTTACATACACAGCCCGTGGCTCGGTGAAGACGTCTGCGTGTATGTGCATCATTAGATCGCCACCTGCCGTGTACTCCATGACAAAACACACATGTTCTGGGGTCTGGAAACACGCAAACAGGTTCACGAGGAAGGGGTGCTGCGCACTGTTAACCGTCTCGAAAATGCGCTTCTCACACATCAAACTGAGGGAAAAACAGAGAGAAACAAGAAAAAATTCAAACATTTCATGAAAATAGAATAAAAACTATGTAAGGCCTCTGCGAATATCGCACAAATGAACGATTGAATCTCCGCATTCCACCGGAAAAACTAAAGACTCTCCTCCCCAGCTATCTGCGGTCGTAAAGAAGATCAATGATCAACAGGGCACCTAATTGTCTGGACCTGCTTCCGGTCAAGGCCTGGTCCTTATCCCTTAGGGGGATCTGAACTGCTTAAACCCTAACTATCACCAGGAGAGAAGAAATTCCCTCTGTCTGAAGACCCGTCGAGGACCAGATGTGCAGTGTAACATTGACCGGCTTCAGCATAAATAAACCAGCTAATAAACAACAGAACAAAGAACATGGTATCTGGAAATGTTCCAGCGACAGACTCGCCCGGACCCCATGACCGTTTAACGCATAAATTGATAATCCGTAAATTCGTGTTTCATTTATAAAGAATCATTGTCTGGTGTCGTATAATTTTAAAGTCAAACCTTGCCAAGATCACGTTACCTCGCTAGGAGCTTACAAATTATCATAATTGTATTGACCTGTGGCCAAGGAAAATACACATAGTCAGATTGTTAAGATACACGGACATTAACGTCTCGCTGGACGACCGTTGATAAGGTGTAAACTATTAAAATTTGAAATCAGTTCTAATCAGGTTGACTTCGAATTTTCAGATTCGAGTCCTCTCAAAACCTGAATGAATTAATAATAATTAATTCCCTAAGAAAAGTAATCAGACATTACAACAACATAAAGTTATTTTGTTTACCTTTCTACTTCATCTCTGGCCACAATGTCTCCTTTCTTCAGGGCTTTAATGGCGTACATATTGCCTGACTTCTTGTATTCTGCCAACAGCACCTGACAGACAGAGTATTTCAGATTTAAAGCTAGGAAGAAAAAAGTTGTAGGATCAAAGAAATGATTGAAGGCTAGGGAGGATGAAGACTACCTTTCCAAAATGCCCTCTGCCAAGAACAGCTATTAGTCGGAAATC
This sequence comes from Sinocyclocheilus rhinocerous, assembly GCF_001515625.1. Taxonomy (NCBI): domain Eukaryota; kingdom Metazoa; phylum Chordata; class Actinopteri; order Cypriniformes; family Cyprinidae; genus Sinocyclocheilus; species Sinocyclocheilus rhinocerous. The sequence continues at coordinate 383,199 of NW_015650695.1, read as the reverse complement.
CTGCAGGCTCAAAGGAGTCTTCTTCTGTTTACTGCACACACACAAACACACACCTACTTAGAAAGCACTATAAAGACTCAATACCTGGGAATCTTCATATCGTGTGTTTGAGTCTACCTGCTCAGTGAATGTGTTCTGATTTGGCGTTCAGGTGTGGTGAGGTCCGGAGCAGAGACGGGTTCAGTGGCCGGCTGCCGTTCCTGTGTCAAGAAGCAGAGAGAGGGGAGGAGTTACAGATGGGCGGGGTTAAAGAGCAAGAGGAGGAGTTATAGAGAGTCTCTCACTGGAGCGCTTGTATCCGGCACATCTCGACGAATGTCCACCTTCATCGGTGAGTCATAGTCTAAACTCAACTTCTCCACCGATATCTCCCTGTAACACAAACATTTGCTGATTTAAAGGATAAATAAAAGCAAAAATGAAAATGTACAATATCCTGGTTATTCTTTCCAATATAATAAAAGTAAAATAAAAGTAAATATTTTAAAACAATAATTCACACTGTTGCTTTTATGGAACCCATTCAATTTGACTATACAACAACAACAACAACAATAATAAATTATTATTATTATTATCACCCTTATTATGTATTTTATTGTATTAAATTATATAAATTACACAAACCAATAAAGAAATATTACTATAGTAATAAAACTTTTGTAAGTACTGTAAAATAAAAAGAAGTATTTAATTATTATTATTATTGTTGTTGTTGTTTTACAGAACAACAGTAAAATTACAATAGCAATATTCATCTTAAAAGCATTTATTTAGAATTGGACAAATTTGTGAAGACTGTAAATGCTCAGCGGATGATCCTTTTAATTATTTTTACATATCTGTGAATACACATGTACTTTGTCTAAATAATAATAATTATTATTATTATCACCCTCATTATTTATTTTATTTTATTCAATTATATAAATTAAACAAACCAATAAATAAATATTACCATAGTATTAAAACTTTGTAAGTACTGTAAAATAAAAAGGAGTACTTAATTATTATTATTATTATTATTTTACAGAACAACGGTAAAATTACAATACTAATATTCATCTTAAAAGCATTTCTTTTGGTGAATTGGACAAATTTGGGAAGATTGTACGTGCTCAGCAGATGATCCTTTTAATTATTTTTCCATATCTATGAATACACATGTACAATGTCTGTATTTGTGTGTGATTTACCCTGTCTGTACTGTGTGTGCGTGAGGGCTGTAGGTTCCTGTGTTGTTGACGGTTGGTATGGCATTCCTCAGTAACCTCACCCATGTGCTGATATCAACGTTCATCTGCCGAGCTCGCAAGAACGCTTTTCCTGCGTGTGACCACAAACATACACACTGTTTGACCTCTGACCACTAGATGGAGCTCAACACCATTCAAGTCGCATGTCATAAATTGAAGTCAACATGAACTGACATTCAGCTCAATTTTAAGTGCATTTGGATAAACGAATCAATAGATTCTTGCATTTATTGTAAATAGAGAAAACATTTTTCTGTCTCTTACCCTGTTGTTTGGAGAAAACGTTCTTCTGCCGTTTTAGCCGTGGAACCCTCTCGATCACGGGGTTAAAGAAGGTAACCTGAGGCAGCCAGATGGTACACATATGTCACCCACATATTTCAATGCTGGCCAGTTTAGTACATCTCTTTGGTTTGGGTGCATTTATAAAGTAAACTAAACAAAGCACTGAGGCAGAATCTTTTTGGCGGTGGGATAAAACATATTTTTGAGTGCACATGTGTGTGTACCTCTGCCAACAGCAGCCCTTGTGGCTCTAGCTCTAGTTGTACTCTGTGTTTCTGGTTGTCCAGGAAATCCTCCAACTTGAGAAATTTCAGTGCACACAGAGATCGGTAATCTCTCCAGTACACTGCGATCTCCATCTCTCTGGACTGCACACATAAAGACACAATGATCAATATCAGTATCAGAGACAATGTTTGTTTGGTATTACATTTACTTTTATTTATACATTTGGCAGATGTTTGCACTGCATTGAAGTTATACATTTACATTTTATCAGTTCTTCAATATTATTTGCAATATATATTATTATAGTATTTATTCATATTTTAAAATAGCTTTTGATTTTATATTTTTCATTTTCATTTTAGTTTACGTTTTAGTAATTTTGTTATGTGCTTTTGTCATTATTATTATTAGTCTCTCTCTCTCTCTCTCTCTATATATATATATATATACTGTCAAACGATTAATCGCATCCAAAATAAGTTTTTGTTTACATAATATATGTGTGTGTACTCTGTATATTTATTATGTATATATAAAGACACACACAAACAGCGTATATTTTTTAAATATTTACATGTATTTACATATATATATATATATATTTATATTCATATAAATAATATCATATATAAATATATTTAATATATAAAAGTAACATATTTTTCTTAAATATATACATGCATGTGTGTGTATTTATATATACATAATAAATATACACAGTACACACACATATATTATGTAAACAAAATTTTTTATTTTACTGTATATATATATATATATATATATATGTATGTGTGTATTTGTTTAGCTTTATTTATTTATTTACATGTTTCATTTTATTTTGTGTAAGAGTTATTTGAGATGTTCCAGCAGTAAAGTCACTGATGTTACACAGCCAATGGATTTTGATTTTGTAATTATAATTACAGCCTATTGCCTGGAGCTTTAATTAATGAAACAGACACTGAACTTCTAATCTGTGTAAATCTACTATTAACTATTAACTCACTCGCTCCAGCTCTATGGTGAAGGTCTGATCCCAGCCCTGTTCTCCAACCATCTTCCATGCCGTTTGACCCACGACTGTGTTATCCAGCTTCAGTACTGCGCTCACCTCCGCTGCGCACACACACACACACATAGACATGAATACAAATGTATCTTTTAACTGAGATCAAATGAAGGTCAATATTTCCTGATTTCTCATACACTCTCTAAATTATTTTTGTGTCAGTAAGTTTGTTGAATACGTCAACCAATCACTCGCCAGCATGATAATGCAACACCCCATGTGTTATAAGCTCAGATGCACTACATCCTGTTCTGTTCAATGCAAAGCTGTCTTCGCACATGACCGACACAACAGACTGAGTTATATCAAAACTCACACATCACCAAGGACTAATCACACTATGAATGTTACATCCTCCAAACACACACACGCACTCACAGGAGAGCTCGTCTGTTTTGGGGGGTGTTTTTCCGCTAACACTGCCACTGCGACTGTACAGGCCTTTTCCACTCCGCATAAAGGACCGTCCTTCTCCCGGACTGTAACATGGCAATACTAACTGACTGCCGCGGGAACGTCCGGGAACCACCTCTAGCACACCCATACAGCCCAGCAGTGTGACCTGAAGAGTGCCTACACACAGACACACACAAATAAAAACAGGAAAATAAGTACCTGATGACTTCTATTAAACTAAACAAAATAAACAGGCATTTATCGGTGTAACAGATGTTTTTGAATACCAGTGAGGGGAGAGGGTTTGGAGAGTGTGCTGTACTGGTTGTGCACGTAGGGGGCGCCGTGTCGAGAGCTGAACGCTGGTGATGAGGCTAACACCAGCTCCTCTTTGATAACAGATGCTTTGGGATGATCCTCAGGAAGTTCTGCTAACCGCCGATCTAGTGAATCTCTCAGCAGATCCAACCTCTGAGACGACTCGCTCAGACGACACTGAGCCTGAAGAAGACGACCGAGGAAGACATGAGGGATGACGTATTAAAAGAGTGCAGGGGCATCAAAAGTACCAGTGCTTTGGTATATAGTTGATACTACAATAATGAGTATTACTTACTGACTTACTGTATTAGACTTAACTAGATAAAAAAGTTTGTCAAGACAAACTTTAGGTTGGCTTGAGAAAGCCTAGCCTGAAAGTTTAAAGCAGTTGTAAAAGCCTGACGTATGAAAATGTAGATAGATGTTGATAACATGTTTCTAGCATGATTAGCATGTTTTTAGCATGATTAGCCTGTTACTAGCATATTTCTCAAGCCAACCTAATTATTGACTTAACTGGAAAAGCAGTGTTTACTTAATTGAGATGTAATTGAAAGCTATTGTTTACATATAATATAATGATAAAATGGGGTCTGTAAGATTTGTAATGTTTTTAAAGAATTTATTCATCTTTTATTTAATTATATAGAATTTAGAATGTATTAGAATATAATTAGAATTGATTTGATATACACAAACAGAGAAATTCTGGATCCTTCAGAAATCATTCTAATATGCTGATTTGCTCAAGAAATGATGCTTATTATTATTATTATCAATAGTAAAATCAGTTTTGCTGTTTAATATTTTTGTGGAAGAAGTGATAAATTTTTTCAGGATTCTTTGATAAATAGAACATTCAGAAGAACAGTATTTATTTGAAACAGAATTTACTGTCTTTACTGTCACTTTTGATCAATTTAATGCATCCTTGCTGGATAAAAGTATTTCTAAGGTCTTAAAAAATATATAATATAATATAATAATACTGTATAATGGGGTCTGTAAGATTTTTTAATGCTTTTAAAGTATTTATTAATATTTAATTATATAGAATTTATTAAGCATTTAATTGATATGCAAAAAAAGAGAAAAATGGCAATATTGTGGAAAAATTGTATATATTTTATAATATAATTTATTCATGTGATGACAAAGCTGAATTTTCAGCATCATTATTCCAGTCTTCAGTGTGACATGATCCTTCAGAAATCATTTTAATATGCTGATTTGCTGAAGAAATATTGCTTAATATTATCAATAGTAAAATTCGGTTAAAATTTTGTGGAAACTGTGATACATTTTTCAGGATTCTTTAATGAATAGAACATTCAGAATTTATTTGAAACTGAAATGTTTTCTAACAATGTAAGTCTTTACTGTCACTTTTGATCAACTGAATGCATCCTTGCTCGATAAAAGTATGAATTTATTAAAAAAAAAAAAAAAAAACTTATTGTCCCCAAACGATACGAGTATAATAAACGATATTAGTATAATACCTCTGACATGGCCTTTTTGTCCTGTACTTTACTGGCTCCAAGAAGTCTAAGGACATTTTTTGCTCCCTCAGCGACGGCGTGCTCTACACGGTAATGGTGTCTGAGCTCCTCAATCCGTAGCTCCATACCACATGGGTCAGGCTTTCCTGAAGAGACACACACAAACAGACATATCAGGCTATCAATATCACTCCCACAGTGAATTACACAAGCTATTAGCCTGCATGGGTCAGAGCCATTTCAAACCTCATAATTAAACAGCAAGGAAGAATATCATTTCAAGATGAATCCACAAAATACAGAATTCAGATGGCAAACTGTACCACCTTTTGAAAAGAAAAGAAAATGTATATATAAAGTACAAAAACTGCAAGCTGTTTAAAATGTTTTAGATAAAGACAAGCATCTCACACTGCAGGACATTGCTGTCATTGCTTGAAATGTCAACTACCATTAACCATAATGAAATTGAACTGAATGTGAACCCCATACAGACATCAAGTCTAAGATACAATAAATGGTACATGAGGTCATGTGCATCTATCAGACTTTAAAGGGTTTAAAGATCAGGACAGTGAGTTTCCATATAGTAATTACTACACTTATGCAAACTGGGAGAGATGATTGTAGATCAGTCTAACATGCTGCCAGCTACAGACTTTTAGAAATAAGAGGATTATGAAGGATTATAAACTGAAAGATGAAGATGCTGTGGCGTTATATTATTCTGTCATACCATCAAAAGCATTGACATGCTGTTCCGGGTTTTATATAAACATTTATTTTCATCTGTTTTGGTTGTCTGAAATACAAGCAGTTCACAGTATTCCAGTCAATAAACGAAAAGATCCTGAGTGCAGGGAATATTGTGAGTGTTTAAAATCCTTCCCTCAATGTCCTAACATAATTGAGACTGCAGGCTGTTTACTATTTCCAGATTTTCATATATTTTTAATCTAGCTGAGATTAGAAGAGCGTGTGCTTGTGTGTGAGCTAGTGCCTGTGCTAGGACTGTCCCAGGAAAATCATTAATTGGTACAGCACAATTTTGTCCCCATGAGCTGCTTCAAATGAAGACTTGGGGGGCAAAAACATGACAAAAGACAGAGTTGGAGGGGAAATATCACTTGAATGAGTGGACCTACAAAGAGGAATAATGAGAGAGAAAAAACATGAGAAGTATTGAAGGATCGACTGCAGAGGTTTTTGTGTCCTAATAAGGCATGAAGCCGAATGCAGTGACATAATTTCAGAAACACTCTCGGGGAGTGCGTGTGTGTACATGTACACATTGAAGGTGTGTGTGTGTGTGTGTGTGTTTTATACAGGAGTATTAAAGAATGTGTGTTAACTAAAGCTGCCTGTAACAGTTTTGCTTCATATGATATGATACGGTCTCTGGTCTATCTGAATTATGATATATTAAGCTTTATACAACAGTTCGTTCTGGTTCTCAAATCTGATTGGTTGAGAACCGTGAGATATTGTACTGGGCTGCGTTCAGCCCCGACAAAAACGGTGCAAAACGTTTTTTAAACGGAAACGGTGGTGCGTTGAACACCCTGTTCTGATGACGCAAGAGTTGCAACTATGGCAGCTGAGAAGGCCATTCTTTGTGTTCTTTTTGAAGAATTTTCGGAGCCTGATGAAATCGGTATAAATACGTGTTTAATACTGCAAAATACGCTCGATGGTACAGTCATTGCCCTTGCCGTCCAGAATAAAAGAGAACATCCCAATCAAATGGGATGGGATTTGTGGAAACTGTGGTTCCTAATTATTGTGATCCAACATTTGCCTCGCATTTCAGGATGAAAAGACAAACATTTCAGGTGAAGGATAATCCACTTCTTACCTCCAAGACTGTGTTATGATCTATATGACCTTATTATTTTTATTGTGAGTATTAGGCTTATCATTATTGCTGATCACTGTTGTTGTGCTATGATATTGTAATATTTACCATTATATAATCAGAGCAGTATAGAAAAGTTTATGAAAGTGTCACTCCATAATACAATAGCAAAATATATAAATATGTATAGTATTTTTATGTTACATTAATCAGTGTCTAGCACACCTTCCTAAGGAAAGGATATGGATCAGAACACATTGCAATTACTAAATTATATTTAGACAGACGTTATTATAGAAGTCTGTTATTATAGAAGTTCCAGATCTATACTTGTGCCCTTATTATTTCAGTTATTTTGCCTTTAATGTAAATAAACATGTGCAAACAATATACTTGCTCTTGTGAATTTATTTGGATGTTAATTACATTGTGCGAGCTGTCTCTTTAATAAACGCCTGGTTTATATACATGTTGCTGCTGACTGGGCTGACATGTTTGACACACCCACCAAACAAGAGAAAACGCATCTCAAACCCCGTTGCACACCGTTTCCAGGAAACATGTCGTTCAAACCGGAAACCGTAGCAAAACGGTGCACACCGGTTTGAGCTTGAACTTGCCCCAGATCACTGTGATTAGCTGTTCTGTCATAAGCGACGAACGCGGCCTGCGGCCTCGTGCCTCTGGCCTAATCACAGCCATGCTGATATAGAGCCGGTATCGCTCTCGTACTCAAGTGATATTACTCATATAATTACTGCGAAAGCGTGTAAAGCTTAGGTGTGTTTGTGCTCTGTTTATTATCATAATGCAAGAGAATTTTAAATTTTACATCAGTCATCAGTTACTTGACCCTGTGTTTGAGTCAGTGTGTTTGATTCATTCCAAGCCAAACGGGGTCATAACACACACATTTATTGATCTGTATGACCTGCGCTCACTGCTTATGTGTGTTTGTGTGTGTGTGTGCATGCTGTTCTCCAGACTGCATAAACACTGCACACTCCACACCCTGAAAACACACACCACTCGTCTTCTGGGATTCAGGTGGTTATTGATCTGTTTAGTTCTTTGCTCATCTATGAAATCAGACTCTAAAAGCAACAATGCAGTAGCACACACACACACTCAGCCATACCCTGTATATCATCTTTGTGTTCGTAGGCCTGCACTGCTTTCCGGATCTGCATGCGAATGATGTCAATCTTTGTCTTGCTGTCCTGTAGCATCTGCTGAGCTGTCTGCAACATCTTCTTATCCTAAAAACCCACACAAACACACCATTGTAGTTAGTCAACAGTGCCTAAACATCTTTTGACAGACTGGCTCCGTTCCGAAATCTAGCGAGCTGCCTTGCTGCCTACATAAACTGCATTGGAGTATACAATACCCTAATACTCAAAAACAGCACCCACAAATATTAGATAAAATACTTCATTTGTAATCACATTGAACTACTTTTACTTTTACTTTGAGTATCGAATGACATTTTTTTAAAATAACGACTTTCTTGCCTCATCTAGCATCTTCCCAAAACACCAAAGTGCATTCTGGGATTGCCTTCACCATGAATATGCGATGCTGCCTTTGATTTTGGAAGCAGCATAATTGAGTTGACTGCATTTACAGTGAGCACACGAATGATGCCTCTGCAGGTACACTACTGTTCAAAAGTATGGGGTCAGTAAGCTTTGTTTTTAAAGAAATTAATACTTTCATTCAGCAAGGATGCATTAAACTGGCAGTAAAGACTTGCATTGTTATAAACAAATCCTATGTCTAATAAATGCTTTTCTTTTGAACTTCATATTTATCAAAGCCTCCTGAATAAAAATTAGGGATGCACCGATACCGGTATCGGGCCCGATACTGAGCTCCTGTACTCGTACTTGTACTTGTTAAAATGCCCCGATACCAAACGCCGATACCACACAGCATGCGATAAGTGCCGTATTCTGACACAGTTTAACTCTGAGTTCTTGTCATATTTTATTACCATTTTGTAAACTATAGCGAATAAACTGTGATAATGTGAGAAAAGTTGAAGGTGTCTGAATAAATTTAGGTTTGACTGTATCTATCTGATAAATGAAGTTAACCAACTAACATTATACATACTCTTTTTGTTTCTGTAGCCAATATTTAAAAAAAATGACAAATGCAAAAAAATATCGGTATCGGTACTCGGTATCGGCAAGTACAAAAAAAATAAAAGTATCGGTATCGGGCGAGTACTGGAAAAAGTGGTATCGGTGCATCCCTAATAAAAATATTAAGGTTTCCACAAAAAAATTAAGCAGCACAACTGTTTTCAACATTGATAATAATAAGAAACACAATAGTATTATTTTTTACTGTATTTTTCATTAAATAAATGGAACCTTGAACATAAAAGACTTCTTGTAGTCCAACCCCGATCACAAGTTTTGGAGCACAGCCTTTGTGTGTGCATGTGTATACCTTAGCGGAGCCGTTGGCATAGATGGGGATCATATTTTCGGCCCCCTGTTTGACTTTGAGTTCGATGTTTAACTGCCTTTCCAGGGCAGCGATTCTCTCCTTGTGCGCCGAAGACCTGCTCTCTGCTCCCGGAGACTGAGGAGCATCATCTAGGCAAAAGAAGTAAAAAAGCCAAGGTATTTAAGAACGTGAAAATCAGGGTTTTTGATATGAAAACATGAATTAATAATATTTCAGGTATCTATAATTTATGTCTTTAAACATATGTGTTTTTGTTGGATTTAAATATTTATGAGTATTCGAATTATGTATGTGCATCCACTCGAAATCAAAACATGAGTTATTTTTCTTTCATGATATCACTGTCATCATCACTCATACACAGCAGTCAGCATCCACTCACCACGTGAATCATCCGTCCCTTTGACGACGATATGAGCGTCCAGCTCTTGTAGCTCAGCGTGGAGCGAGTCCAGACGTCGATTAGAGCTCCTCAACTGACTCTCCACCTGCTGAGCATTTCGTTTATCGGTAGTGGCTCTGCGGAGATTCTCTGCTCCCACTTTGATCTTCAGCTCCTTCCGGATTTCCCTACGGATTCGCTCTCGCTGTTCATCCAGCCGCTGCTGAACACTTGAGTCAGAGAAATCGGAGCTGTGGTCCAAGCCTAGCTGCTCTAGTACTGACAACCCACCGGGATCACTCTGCAAAACAGAAAGATGAAGTTTAAAGATGAAGCACTCCCAGTCTCAAAGTCAAATTCAGCTTCAGATATCCTGAGATCTTAGTAATTCACTAAATGCACTCCATTGAGATCACTTCATTATCATCTTAGGTCTGACATAGCCAGACTTTTGAATGCTGGCATAAAGTCTCATCCACATTGTGGCTTATCTGGCCAAGATGTGCCCACAGGAAAAGACCATGTGACCAGCGAGTACAGTGTTCTTGCTTTTAGATGCTGTTGGGTAAATCTGAAATCTATGAGATCTGAAAAATAAACAACCAAAACAAAGGTGCAGCAATTTCAGCTACATAACTTGGAAACAAATTTGTGTTCTAGGATATACTGTTTACCTATTAGCCTATTTCTTTAAACAATGTCCCTTTAAACAACTTTATTTCAGGGTGGATTGATATAAACCTTGACTATAAAACTTGACTCCTGGAAATTGTGTAGAGGTCAGATTGGAAAAACTTTTGCAATATACACCAGCCATATTCGCTGTAACATAACATGAAAAATTGTGAGAACATCCCGAAATATCTCTCAGAAACTGTGGAGAATACACATCGGATCTATATAAAAAAAAAAAGTACCCACAAACAAACTAAAAAGTGCCTATCATCACTCCACTTGGAAGTTACTCACATTAGATTTACACAGCTCTGAAACCAACTAACTACAAATTAACGGTGGATTCCAGATATTTGGGGTCATTTTCCCTATTGTTTTCCATCCTGCTAGTCATGACTTCCACGTTGGGATACTATTCACTGCTCCAAAGATAACCCTGCCTGCCATAAACAAATTGCCCAAAAATCTTTGCAAGATATCAGCTATTATTGGTTTAACAAATAACAAAAAAGTAAATATGCTTCAATTTACCAAATTTAGAGAGATAATATAAACTCTCAGACAAAAGGGCTTTTTAAAAGCAACCGCCATTGATTTCACATGAATGCAAACAGTCTGAAGAAGTTCACTTTGACAGTAAAAAAAAAGAAAGAAAGAAAATCAATGCTGGGATGAGAGATATTAAAAAAAGCAAATACATCAGATGCAGCAGGACCAGAATGGATATTTTACAAAGAACTGACAGTTAAAATCCTATGTAAAAATACACAACCGCTTGCCAAATCTTCAAAAGAACACTGGAGATTTAGTTACACACTAAAACCACTTCATAAAACCTCAAACAAATGTTTTACAGGTTACACGCATTTGCACACTAGTTACACCCACTAAACAATCAAGAACAGTCAGCCAACACATTTTTTCCACAATTACGCAATTTTTAATATTGCTTTACTATTTACCAGTCATAATTTGTGAAACTGAACACTACGGTGACAATAATCTCCTACTGATTTGCTGTAGCAACTCTGTCCCGTACTCAACCTAAGGGAAACACATCCAATTGGCAAAAAAGCCCCTTTTCATCTATTGAAATTATTTTGAAAACCAACAGTCCTGTCAATCATAAAATGTCACCTGCATTTCCAGATATTCCCAGTGATCCCATTCACCAGACCAACACATTCTCCTCTCTCCGGCAATGAGACCAATATCCAGTAGCATAGAAACAGAGTGACAGAGGGAGACGGAGGAAAAGAGAGAGAAAGAGATGAGGGAAGGGAAAGCTGTGGTCGAGGGTCGCCCTCCCTGTGCAGGATATCCGGTTAAACCTCTGCACGCTCTCTTCCTGTTTTCTGCGACGCTTGGCTTTACTAGATGACACCAGTTTGGGGAATAAGGCTATTGTTTCCATGTACATGCATCTTTTCACTGTCAAGTAATAACACCCATGTTTCAATAGCACTTACTGTATCTTACGATGTGCAAGTGGTGTTAATTTATCAGTTTATAAAAACTGTTGAAGTACTAATATGCCTTCATTCAGTGTAACAGAAGACCTCTAAGAAACTAAGGCAGGAAGGACCTTCATAAACAATTCAGAGGAACATGGAGAAAAGCATTAGTACATGTGTGAGAGGGAGATAGCGATATACCAAGATAAACTCAGTAGTGGGGGTGGGCAGAATAAGCAAACGTAGACGACAGTTCAAAAGTTTGTGGTCGGGAAGATTTTTTATGTTTTTGAAAGAAGTCTCTCATTCTCACCAAGACCGCATTTATTTGATCCAAAATACAGTAATACTGTGAATTATTATTACAATTTAAAATAACTGCTCTTTTTAAATGTATAGGCTATTAGTGAAATTTGAATTTTCAGCATCATTACTCCAGTTTTCAGTGTCACATGATCCTTCATAAATCATTCTAATGCGCTGATTTAGCTAGTGCTCAAAAAAACATTTCTTGATATTATCAGAGAACTTCTGAATGGTATAGGCCTATATCATTTAACATTACATATTGTGATTAGATATATGGGTGGGCAATCTGAGGGCATCTTGAAGACGTCCACAATCTAATTTTACAAACAAATCATAGAAACTGTGACCTTTTACATACTATAAATGTGTCATATTATGTTAGTATGTAAATATATCCACACAGCTTTCAGTTGGCAGGAAGTTATTAACATGTTAGAGCAAAAAAGAAACATGGATGAATGGGAAAGTGAAGAGTGGGATATGTTGGACATTAAAAGGAGTTATTAAAGGGGTCATATGATGCGATTTCAAGTTTTCCTTTCTCTTTGGAGTGTTACAAGCTGATTGTGCATAGATAAGATCCCTGAAGTTGCAAAGACTAAAGTCTCAAAACCAAAGAGATATTGTTTATCAAAGTTAAGACTCTGCCACGCCCCCCTAAAACGGCTCATTCTAACACGCCCCCACATATCTACCTCACTATATGGAAATATTTGCATAATGCCGTCCAAATGTGCACGCAAAGAAAGAAGGCATGGTTTCAGTAACCGCAGTTAGTGTTGAAGCAGCCATGTCAGGGAGACGCTGTGTGTTTCAGTGCGAAAGCAAAAGCACTTTATTTGGATCACTTACAACAGAACAGCAATGCATTTTATGGACGACCGTTTCGTGAACCTAGGAGAGGAGGTAATTCTGACTTTGCTATGACAATCTGGCGCTTCTGAATCAGCTACTGTTTTGTTATTAGTTTAAGTATTTGCTATTGACTGTTCAAATGCGGAGTTTTGCGCATCGTGTGTGCGCGAGCGAGCGAGAGAGAGAGAGAGAGAGAAAGAGAGACAGGGTCACATCACAGTGGAGTCAGCTGTCTTAACCGTGGCTTGTGTACTGCAAACACATACCAGCTTCATCACTGTGTCTGTCACGCGACTCTGTTCCCCTTTCGGGCTCTGTCTTTACATTTATTTTGAAAGATGAAGCTCGCGATTATGGTAAGGGGCGTTACATTTCCGACGAGTGCTTGCGGTGTTCGGCCAATCACAATGCACTGGGTCAGCTGGCCAATCAGAGCAGACTGCACTTGTCGGAAGGAGGGGCTTTGTAGAAAACGAAGCGTTTGAGAGAGGCGGGGCATAGAGGACCTACAATAATGTACAGTATTTGAAAAATAATGTGTTTTTTTAACATTAAAGCATGTCAACATATTCTGTTACACCAAATACACAAAATAATGATCTTTAAAAAAGCATCATATGACCCCTTTAAAAGTGTAATAAAGCCATGAAAGTGAATCGAATCCGGTAATGACTGACAGGCGGCTTTCTGTGCGCGCGCTCCAAGATGGAGAGGAACATAGACACGTGAAGTATATTTTAGGCATAAATAATCAGATGCGCACAAAAAATATCAAAATGTTCTCACCTGCTTGGTGTGTATTTACGTAAACACAGTCAGTTTTGTCTTAAGTGAATGTAATCAGTTCGTAAACAGAAAATAGGACGTGTGTCAGTATATTAGATCCAGCCTAATAAACCTCCTGCTGTCTGTATCATTTAATGTTAATCAAACAACAAAATAAAAAGAGAAAATCACTCACTGCTCATAACTGAATAACTTTTGTAGCTTTAATAAAAAAAAATGTAGTGTTGCATTTTACATTTGATTACTTTATTTCAGTTTCTGCAGTATTTCTTACCTGAAAAATGCTACTGTTAAATAGACTTACCTGCAACATAAAGCCCTTTGTTCTGTTGTATTTATTTGTTCTATTGCTTGTCATTTGTTTCTGTTGTTCTGACTTGTATTCAATAAGCTTAAAGGTGCTGTATGTAAGTTTTTGACTCTACTAAAGCACAAAAATACCATAATATGTTTGCAGATATTTAAGAAACATGCTAAGTTAACATATTTGTTTATCTGAAAAACAATACTACAGTCAGTTATTCTCCTTTGAAAATGTGCGTTCCGTGACGGAATGTCGATCTTTGTTTTGGTTTGTGAAACCCGCCCACTGCCAGTTTAGCCAATTGTATTTCGGCACACCGGGTTGCCAGTTGGCGGGAAACACAGCGAATTTCATTTCAGTCATGGAAGCTGGCAAACGAAAGGGGTCAGAGAGGGAAATAGAACTTTCTGCCCATCCTAAAAAGCCTTGACATCCATCCAAAAAACATTATGATCAACAACAATATAATAAAAGCAGAATAAATATTGGAGATGCGTTTGAGAGATGGTTGTTGGTGTCGTCAATCTGGCAACCTGCGTGTGCATCAAGTCTGAGGAGGAGGGACTGGGTGAAAAAAACCCTCTCCAATATTTTGAATTTGGACTGCAATACCTAGTTCAACCACTCGGTGTCATTCCTACATACAGCACCTTTAAGGACTTTTAACTTATATTAATTAGGCTTAGTTTCTATTGTTCAGTAACTTGCAAAATAGTAAAAGTAATAGTAAAAACCAACATGAAAATGAATCATTATAAGCTTGTGGATCATGATCATGCCTGAAAAAAATCATAATATGATATTTTTGCCATATGGGCCACCCCATATGTCCAAAAAAAAAAACACACTCAAAAAGGGTCTAAAGTGTAGTAGCTATATTGCTATAGTATAGCTGGGCATAATATATTGTTTATCTGAGACGTTTGCATCAGATTTCAAACTCTCAGTTTCTTAGCTCCTTCTGTGATTTCAACATATCACACACGCTGTATGACATCAACCTTGTTAATTATGACTGGAAATTGCCAGTTTGAAGTCAAAGAGCTTAAAGGGTTAGTTCACCCAAAAATAAAAATTAGGCTGCGTTTTACTCACCCCCGATGCATCCTAGGTCTATATGACTTTCTTCTTTCAGACGAATCCAGTCGGAGTTATATTAAAAATTGTCTTTGATCTTTCCCCCGGGAGCCGTGTGAGACACTTTTTTTTGTGGAAGTGTGCTTTTTTTTCACGTTTTTTGGACAGAAGCAATGCAACACCCGCTGAGTGCAACGATAGAGCTTGAAAGATCAAAGACAATTTTTAATATACCTCCGACTGGATTCGTCTGAAAGAAGAAAGTCATATACACCTAGGATGCATCGGGGGTGAGTAAAACGCAGCCTAATTTTTATTTTTGGGTGAACTAACCCTTTAAAGCAGCTGCTCTGAAGTCTTTGATGCATTCAGCTATTGTGAAACTGAAACTCACAAACAGGACATATATGCCCAAATTAAGCCAACAGATGCAAATTGGAATTCCAATACAGTTTTGATCCTCTAAACATCTTTTTTTTTTTTTACAGCAGACACCCTGAAGATTAGCAGACCCTGTGATCAAACTGCAATCTGATAAAAGCAAATGAACACGTAGAGCCTGAGGCTGATGCAGATAATTGCAAAAACACCATTTCAACACTAGCAGAGATTCAGCTTCAGATAAACTAGCTCACAATGACTAGACTGTTGCAGTAAAGTTTACCTTACACAAAAACACATGAGTCATTTACAGTAACAGAAGCGATGAGTGTGTGAGAAAGATTTCTGACTCACTGGCATCAAAATAGCCCTTTACTACAGGACCTACTTGGCTTGGCTTTAGTTTACACAAGTAACAAAACGGTAATGTAAATTAATCTGACTTTATACCTAAACTGCCAATGATTTGGGGTTGGTAAGGTTATTTTTCTCTTATGCTCACCAAGTAAAAATAATGTAAAACAGAAATAATGTGATATATTATTAAAATTAAAATTAACTGTTTTATATATATTAGTGCTGGGCGGTATGACCAAAAATTTATATCACGGTATTTGTCAAAATTATACCGGTTTTACGGTATATGACAGTATTTTAATTTTTTTTCATGCATGACCGGGTGTTAAACATATTTTCTACTGATGGTATTTTAAAAATTCATATCATAACAAAAATAAACACCGGTATTCGGTATTAACCGGTATACCGCCCAGCACTAATATATATATATATATATATATACAGTATATATATTATAAAATGTAATGTATTCCTGTGATGCAAAGCTGAATTTTCAGCATCATTACTCCAGTCTTCAGTGTCACATGATCCTTCAGAAATCATTCTGATATGCTGATTTGCTGCTCAAAAAACATTTAACATGTTATTAGAACATTTATGATGCTTAATATTTTGTGAAAACCGTGAAACAATCAGTATCCTTTGATAAATAGACAATTCAAAGGAACTGCATTTATTTAAAACAGAAATCTTTTGTAAAACTATGAATGTTTTACTATCACTTTTGATCTATTTAATTCATCCTTACTAAATAAAAATATTAATTTCTTCTGCATTTTCTTCATCTGCATTAAAAATAGGGGCTTGTCTGAAATCAGACTTAATCTAAAACATCAAATGTGATCATTTCAAACCCCAAAGTCCAGGTACAACATAACAGAGATAATAGCCTTGTATTGTAGCTTGTATATCCAAGTGTGCATGCTCATTTTTTCTTCTTTTCTTTTTCTTCATTCTCTAACACTCACTGGAAATTAATATTTAAAAAACACTAAATTTAATAATACTGTTAAATGTAATCTTTTGAATACACTTCTTATAGGATTTAAAATATTAGTAATTTTTTTTTATTATTCAGAAAAAAGTAGTATAGAATTTTAATATCTCCCATTTATCAGGAAATGTATTATCGGTTTGTTTTTTTATGCCAGAATCTGGTGCAAATGTGTCCTGGATATGTGTCTGAAGATGGACATAGTTTATTTAAACAACCATGAGCACCATTAACAAATATCAAAACTTCAATCAAACTTGGACTAAAACCAATTCACATTTCCTGGCACCCAGAAGCTGACCGTAGTACAAGATCACTGCAATAACAACCCTAAACACTCTTCTGTGGGACTCTTTCTGGGACACAACATCAGAGCTAATCGCTGTGGTTACAGTGATACGGTTTCAGCAACAATGGTTTAAGCGTACAACCACAGCATCCTTTCGACCATTCCACTTGAATGCAAGTCATCAGATCTCTACTGAGACAACATCTAAGGCCAGTTTGATGGGGCAGCTCACACATGCATCAGCTCTCACAAAGGACTAGAAATGACCTACGAGAGAGCAAGACAGGATATGAAGAGTGTCAGACAGAGGAAGAGCATTAACAATGACAGAAAAGCACAAGGGAGAGTCAGAAGAGGAAGAGGGGGATGTGAGGAAATGACGTGATGCAACTCGCAAAGATATCAAATGTTGGGGGAGGGATGGAGGACGCGTCCCACAAAGAAAACAAAAGTCGGTCCACACAAGACTAGTTTAACTCTTAGAAAAAATAAAGAGGGAGAAATAGACAGGAACAAGAAAAACCTGGAAAGCCAAAGGTGGTGATAAAAACAGCTCTGTTTTTTAAGGAAGTACAAATGGACA
Source organism: Sinocyclocheilus rhinocerous (assembly GCF_001515625.1). Classification (NCBI taxonomy): domain Eukaryota; kingdom Metazoa; phylum Chordata; class Actinopteri; order Cypriniformes; family Cyprinidae; genus Sinocyclocheilus; species Sinocyclocheilus rhinocerous. The sequence continues at coordinate 365,354 of NW_015650695.1, read as the reverse complement.
AGTAAAGTATTGCAGCACTGCATTAAAAAAATAAATGTAAATAATTTGTAAACGTAACTTTTTTTTTTATTTATAAAACATTATATTCATAAAGTTCATTAATATTTTGCAATGCTATACTATATATTCTAAAATAAAGTAAAACAATTTATTATAGGTATAAATGGTATTAACATTTATTATATATTTTACACTTTTTTTATTTTAAATGATTTACATTGGCGTGTAAAAAATGATATTTATTTATGATATTTATTTTTTAATACAAATAATATTTATTTATATCATTTTATAATAATATAATTTATAACACAATATAGTCACAATACATCTTTAATAGAAAGAAAAATACAATTGCAAACTGCAAAAAGTATTGCAGCACTGCCTTTGTATCAATATATAAAAAAATAAAAATGTAAATAATTTTAAATGCAACTTTTAAAAAAAATCAAATACACTGTAATTACAGACTGTATTAATATTTTGCGATCTAATATTATATAAACTATTTCAAACTATATTTAAAGTCTCTAATTGCTGCATTGATACTTTTACATTTTTTACTTAAAATGATTTAAAGTGACGTAAAAAAAATTTTATATTTATATTTAATAATGTTTTATTTTTTAATACAAATAATAGATATCTATGTAACAATATAATACATTTATAATAGATTATGGCCACAATACATTTCTTTAAACAAACTAATTTGTTTAAACACAACAATTTGCATTCTTGCACAACACATTTCACACTACTGCAGCTATAGTACACTGAATATGAACTGCATTCCAGTGTCGATTCTAAAACTTTATTCTAGAGAATTCTTTACATAAACACTGTATGTGGGCCTACCCCTTGTGTAGCTGAAGTCTCTGGATGGCTGATGTTGTTGTCGTCGTTGTGCTGCTCTGTGAGGGATGTATGTCTTCCCTCCTCGTTAGCCATGTCACACCCTTTATCTCCCTGCGTCTGCCCACCCGGCCGTGATAAAGACTGCTAATAAAATCTCCCACTCTTCCCGCCGAGACCCTCTTTATCAAAACCACTTCACAACAGAGACAGCTTCCCCCTTGACTAAAGAAAAGCGAAAAAAACGGAAGCGGTGTGGGGGTGAGCTGCAGGAAGGAGGAGAAAAAAGCAAGACGACAGATTAAGACACTGAGAGAAAGTGTGACAAAGCTCCACCCCTCAACTACACTTCAACGAGCAAGTCGATCTAAACTCTTTCCAGTCATGCGTGCTGCATTTTGTGTAGTCTACAGAGAAACAGATGCAAGCAGTTGCACTGAGATGCGATACAAAGATCACCATCATCATCTAAACAGAACACAAAGAGTATGTCACTGACAGTAACTGAGTGAGGACACAGGAAGAAATCAAAAAGTAAAGTTGAAATTTTTGCATTATGCAGGTTTTCTGCATTTTTTTCATGTGAACTATTACTTTAATAATCATATGACACTTTACCCAGTATACCCAGAATCTAATGAGTAAGAAGAGTTCCAAAACGGGGAAATGAATCGTGAAAAGAGGAAAATAGAAAGACAAACAAAAAATGAGAACAAGCATGTAAGGGTTATGAAAAGGTAAAAGAATGAAGATAATAAATGTCACTTTTACAGCACATGCAGGCCAGTAAAAGTCAAATAACAATGTTTAGGGCTTTTCACAAAGGGCTTAACCCCGGGTTATCGTCCTTGTAAACTCCAGTTTACAAGAATGTTTAACAGCAGGGTTAGCAGCGCTTTTTACTTGGGGATATGAAATCCTTGCTCCGGAGCATGGATAGCACTGCTTTTGTGGTGTTAACCCTACATTGCAGTGTCAAACTCAGGCCCTGTTTACACTAGTGCGTTTTTGTTTTAAAACAGCGTTTTAAAATGATAACGATCCTCGTCTACACTTGCATTTTCACTGCATTTCAGAAACGTTCTCTGTCCACACTACACAACCAAAAATGCATGTCACATGACCATTCATGCAGGTACAACAATGAGCATAATGTTACTGTTTACACAATCATCAAGGATAAACAGAGCGAATGTGGGCAGCCACGCCATCATTTTCAAAAGTCTCCGTTTCGGTCCGTTTACACTGAGACGCAACCCCGGAGTTTTCAAACTAAAACGGGGTGTGCAGCATTTTCGAAAGTCTCCGTTTTCGAGTATCGAAAACACAGAAGTAGTGTAAATGACAGGCGTAACCGTAGCAAAAGTTATGCATTTTAAAACAAAAACGCACTAGTGTAAATGTAGCCTCATACTGTATGAAATGATGTGTGTTAGAATGTTATGGCTAGATACTTAGCAACCGACACCCAATCACCAGTGTTGGGAAAGTTACTTTGAAAATGTAATCTGTTATAGATTACAAGTTACCCTGTTTAAAATGTAATAACTTAAGTAGTGTAATTATTTCAATTACTTTATTAAAATAATGTAACTGATTACATTTGATTACTCTTTGATCACTTTTCTAAATTTCCAATGAATGTTTTCAACTGTTAATCATTTTCTAACATTTAAATCAGGCAGGGTTAACCTTACAGTAGTACTCAACACTGATTACTATCAGACTTTTAAAATCCTTTGTCACTTTAATATTATAAATTAATTTTAAAGCACAGCCACCACAAAATCAGACACCTCCTTTACTTTGAGATAGTTCTGAGGTTATGTACAGATTTAAAATTATAATATTTTGAAATCAAATCTCTGCATAGCTACGACAGGAAACACTGGCATCTAAAAATGGCAAAAAACTGTTGATCTTAAAATATAAAGCATATACATAAATCCAAATAGGAAATAAAACAGTTATCGGATAAGCATGTGTCCTAAACTCATGAAACGTTGGTGTCTCATTGGTATCAATCCATTATGGTGTCTCATAATGGATTACAGTTACATTTATTTTGTAAATTACGTAATGTAACGTAACAGGGTCAAGAGCTGTGCCAGCAACATAATGGTCATAGGTTCAATTCCCAGGGCGACTGTACACCTTCAATGCACTGTACATGCATAAAATGTAAATCATAGCATACAGTATGCATATTTTGGGGGCTTATTATTACCACAACCCCCAAATTCAGTGTATGATGGGACTGCAACAGCAAGAAGACTCACTGATTGCCATCTCCTGATATTCACTAAGCATTTAAGTAAAATTATGTGCTCTGGTGTATCAGAAGAGTAGAGATTTGTTAAAGGGGTCATATAATGCTGCTAAAAAGAACATTATTTTGTGTATTTGGTGTAATGAAATGTGTTTATGCGGTTTAAAGTAAAAAAAAACACATTATTTTCCACATACTGTACATTATTGTTTCTCCTCTATGCCCGCCTTCTTTTTTTGTGTGAACATTTGGGCGGCGTTATGCAAATTTTCCCACATAGTGAGGTAGATATGTGGCGGCGTGTTCGAACGAGCCGTTTTATGTAGGTGTGGCTGACTCTTAACTTTGATAAAGAATATCTCTTTGGATTTGAGACTTTAGTCTTTACAACTTTACAGATCTTCTTTATGCACCAAGAGCTTGTAACACTCCAAAGAGAAAGGAAAAAATGAAATCGCATCATATGACCCCTTTAAGAAAAGAAATCCCAGGTGTTGAATACAGGTTGCACTGCCATGCTTGAACACCAGGGGGCGATTGCTGTTTGAACAGAATTTTTAAACGAAATAAGATTAAAAGTGTCTGTTTGATATCAGTTTGCAGTAGAGACCTTCACTGACATTACTTTGGAAGACTGTTGCTGCAATAATAACAGACATTGTAAAAGACAGAATGCAGATGCATACAGAGTCAGAAGAAATTTGTTAAAGGCAGATAAATAATAAGAGATATAAAGGTATAAAGATATTAGCAAGCGGTAAAATGTCAGGAAATGTAGAGTTAACTGTTATCAACCAGATTCCACTCAGTTTCACTTTAGATCTGGTCCCAGATGTCATTCCGTCACTTTCAGAGCGTGCCTAAAAGCCCTGGGTTTAATTAAGATTTAACGGCAAGATGCAGCCAACAAAAAATTGCCTGAACTCAGTATGTGTGAGGCGGGAAGGTTGTTTAGGGTGTGTACACATCATTTCTGACTTGTTTAAAATCCTTAAGCAAGCTCCCAAAACTAAACACACACTAAATCAGTAATAGAAACATGTCTATCCTGTTTGCGGACTCTGTTATGCAAATACTTACACTTACACTCCATACACCATTTTGGCATCAGTTTGTGTGTTCTCTGTGAATTGAACCCATGATCTTAATGAGAGATGCTTGATGCTTTATAATCAACAAAGCTGTCACAGCCAGTACACACTGAACCTACCTTTTCAGTGTCAGCTGATGTTTTTTCACCACTTTTTGTCATAAGAAAGCACATAAGTGTCATGAATAAACATTTATGATAATGGAGGGACAGGCATAAAACCGTGCACCTCTGAACAGCACTTGAAGAAAGTCTCCAAGACAACCCTAATATGAGTCCTTGTGCTGTTCAGCCCAAACTATAACCGAGCAGTGCTCATTGTCAGGTCACGCTTACTCAAACACACACACACACACACACACTCAAACACACACACACACACACACACACACAAACACACACACACACACACAGAGGGAGCTCTATTCAGCTGCTGTGGCTTGTGAGCATGCCAGCAATTCTAAGATCAGTCAAAGCCCTGCGGCCAAATGACTGTCCTTCCTTCTGTTTCGCTCTCTCTCTCTGCCCAGTCATGAGCTCTGGATTCATTTACCCTCATTTCATCTGTAGCTTGAACATTTGAAAAACATTTACTAATTAAAAATGACAATGAACTTTAGAGAGAGAGAGAAATAAAGAATCAATACGCAAGAGAGACAGAAACAGAGAGGGGTATGACTGTGACAAATAGAGAGGACAACCTAGAAATGTCTACTTTAAAGTCAGCATGAAATGAAAATTCACCAAATTCTCTAAATGCATGTTATTGATCTTAACAAGATTTATTTTATTTTATTTTTTGACCTTTTGATTTTTAATCAAGCCATTCTTCCATCAAAAACTGCTGACATTCTAGACTTTTGCATTATCATCATTAGTCTGCTTAAAATCACCCCTTTCTTACAATCTACTGCAAGCTGGTATATTAAGATGCCTCCATCCAATCAACAACTGATGGACAGAACCAAGTCCCGCCCTTTTTACCATAATACTCAGAAGTATGTCACAATACGGAAAAAAGATGTCACTACATCCGTTTCATCACGACTTTAAGGAAGTCCTGTATAATTAGGCAGGTTTTCAGTTCACTGACCCTGACGCCCTTTAATAAGAGGTGTTTACACAAGATGCAACAAAGAGCAAGAAAAAAAAAAGAAAAAGAGAGAGAGAAAAATCTAGGAGAACTAGTTGACTACAGCAGCACATCCCCCCCCC
>NW_015650695.1:353342-359740 GCF_001515625.1 Sinocyclocheilus rhinocerous | reverse complement strand
CCCCCCCCCAAAAATAAAAAAATTGGAAGAAAGGGAACATTAAAAAAATAGTAAACAAGAGACATTTCCTGTGCAAAGCTTGTGGTTGGGCTCTTTACTACATATACACATAAACACACACCAACATATCTGGAGCATTCTTGACATTCTAGTGTGGTGAGCATTAGTGTTTAGTGTCAGATTGATGAATAGAGACTGACGCCCACAAACACAGGACTATATCTATAGATATATCCAGACCTATGGAGATTTTGGAGCAAGTTCATATTCTGACAGCATAGTGTGAAAGGTCCGATTGATTATTTCCCAAACTAATGGCTTTTTCATTGGTTAACAATATTATCTGACAGACATTTTGCATATATATATGTGTGTGTGTGTGTGTGCACATGCGGAAGAAAAGAGTTCCTTAGGAGGTCATTGTGCATTTCGCCATGGGTTTTCAGTGTGTTCATTATGGGCCGAAATGAATAGTGTGTGCGAGTGCACACTGAGTTCAGATGAATAGTTTCATTGTGGCATCGTCAGGAAAAAGCCCACTTAAAATCTCTATTGTACTCACTCAAACTCTTAGACTGAGATATCATTGTGCCGTAGTGGATTACACTCTTTAATACTCTTACAACTGTATCTAAACTATCATTTCAAATATCTAGATAATGGCTTCCTAAACTGATTATCTTGCAGTCGATACACAAGTTGACTGCCGGTGACTGCCATTTGAGAGGCTTTTATTTTATAAAATAATATGAAGGAAGTGAGAGAAACTGAAGTGTCCAGGAAGTGGGTGTGAGATCAAGGGCATCCTGACCACATTGGGTCTCCTCAAACTGCATGGGAAAGATCTGAAGGAAGATCAGTCCAGGGTCAGTGGGTGAGAGGTGGTCCTGTTCTGCTGTACGCAATTCGAGAGCAGTTTTTTTCTGCACTAGCATATATTAAAATATTAAGAATAAAAAAAGAATTTTATTTTATTTTATTAACAAAAACATTTTAGTTTCAGTTAACAATAACAACGTTGATGCAATGTGGGTATAGCAGTAAATTAGGATGAAAACAATGCATAAATTGGCATTTTCTTTCAAAAAAAAAAAAAAAAAAACAGAGAAATTTTCCAAAAACTATTTCCAATAGCTGTTGGAAAAATAGTATAGGTATAGTTTAGTATATACTATAGTATAGATTATCATTTTACATGTTTTAAACCCAATCAAACCAAAATTAAATCTGTAGGAAACAGTAGCCGGGTTTCCATTACAGATTTGCGCAAAACTTTTGCGATATTTTATAAATGTCGATAAAAACTGTTGCAAAATTATGGTGTATCCATTAACCGATTTTATGCAACTAAATTGGCATTTATTATTCCTCTCATATTATTCCTAGTCATGGCGATGGATGTTGGTAGGTTTATGTATATCGCAGCCACTGCACTAGCCATTCATTTTAATTGAGGAGACATAGGCGTGTATCTTTAGCAAAGCAGCGTGGAGAGCCACTTCTGGGTCCGCTTCTGAAACGTCCTGTAGCGTGGCTGGTATTTTTTTGAGGTTATAGTACATTAAAGAATGCTCATATGATTTTTACGTACACCAGGTAACCTGTAAATGCGAAAAACCCATTTCCATTGCAGTTTTGCAAAATTTTCCTTTTTCGAATTGCCTGAAAAACCACCTCATGCAAGTGCAAAAACAGTTTTTGCAATAATGGGAGTTTTTGCGAAATTGACATGTTTCCATTGGGCGTATTTTCAATTTGCGCAATTTGAAGGGTAATGGAAATGTGGCTAGTATCTTTTAAGAGATAGTTCACCCAAAAATATTCACCCTCATGTCGTTCCAACCCTGTATGCATTTTGACACACTGAAGACAATTTGAAGAAACCGACTTTAATTACATGGACAAAAAAAGGTCATATAGGTTTAGAACGGCATGAGGAGGAGTTCAGGTTTACAGAAATGGTGAAAACTTTCACCAGGTGTCTCTTATCATCTGTTCTGAGCAGAGTTCTTCACACCGCTTCTCTTGGCTGGCCTCCTATCACGAGCCAAGTTGTGGGCTGACTTGATGATGATGATGATGATGATGGAACTGAGGCGGTTTCTTCTTCACAGCGTGAGTAAATCTTTTTATCACAGGGCGATACAAGGCTTGGCTCAGTCAACAAATTTCACACTGCAATCATCAGATGTTTGAGAGGGTGGCAGATTAAACATGGTCCTATTCATCAGGATTTATGTTCCAACATAACTCTTTTTAAAACAACATATTCCAGAATTTAAAAAAAGAAGCATACAAAGGGTTCAAAAATTGTATATTTTATTTTATGTTTAGGTAAATTTAGATTATTATATTATTAATTTATTATTATTTTAAACATTTAAATATTTTATAAAAATTTAAATATTAGCAGCTGTATGCACAACCATATTTTGAATTATTTAAAAAGAAACTTTCCTTATGACAAGGAATATTTTAGTTGTTTCCTGTTTTTGAAGGCATTTCTATTTCCCTTATTCTAGATGTACAACCGCTTAAAAAAGACAAATGCTTAAATGACTGATGCATATGAACTACTTTAAAATTTTATTTCAATCTTTTTTACTCCAAAGATCTTAGCCATTGTTGATGAATTATTACGACAACTAGATTTCCCCTAATTATTGGCCTGAGCTAATTAAAAAGCTTTGTTCCTGTTCTTCCACCCTCCTGTGAGACAGAATCCTGTGACATCACTAATCATGGTTGCTATGGCAGCAGTTGTCCCGGAAACCAGTGTGCGAACACCTATCTGTGACCACTCCCAATGTCTCACATTTGAGACAACAAGGTGCATTTCACACGCCAGCGCTGATCAAATCTATCTGACAGTATGCATGTCTGATAAATGTCTAAAAATAACCAGAAAGAGGAATAAAACTGTCATGTTTGAAATGCACTGAATGTTAATTATGTATTTGCATAAAGCATAAGTCTTCCTTGTGCAAAACCAACTGATCCTATCGGTGAATAATGAATATGATCAGCAGAACAAAGGCCTATATGTCTCCGTTACTGTACTGCAATGCATCTCTCTTATTATCTGTACTCAGCATATATGTGTGAATGAGGAAATCAGTAAATTTCTTCCTGGAGTGGATTATTTATGGCTGTGGTTTATCCCTTTGTTTAAAGGTTATCTTAGATGGGATGAATGATGGAATTGTTGAAAGAGTCGCTAGTGTATCTCACACAGACACAGTATTATGTAGAAGTAAGTATAGCCTGTAAAACACTAGACCCACCCAGAGTCAGGAGACTGGGCTGAAACACACTGACCTGGAGAAGTTTTCTCTTTCTCGAATACACACATGAATACACACACACGCACACACACGTGTGCGCACGCGGTCATGTACACAAACACAGGAAGGCGTGTGCATATCCTCCTTTCTAAAGTGACAGACGAAAAAGAAGCGAAGCTTTTCCTTCACATAACATTACTAACAAGCTTTTTCAAAAATGTCGCTTCTCAATTTGCAGTCAAAAAGAAAATCTGTGGTCTTGACAGGTAAATTACTTATATAAGGAACAGAAACAGAAAATGACAAATACATAACCGAACTACTGTACTGTACTCAGTTACAAAAGGTCTCCTGGGAATGGCAACCACCTAAATGTAACTTTGTTGTTAAATAAAACACTCTCTTGCATGCTCCACTGTGAATGAGTATCAACTGAGGTGTGACTAAAGTTGGAACGAATTCCTCCTCACCTAATAATATAAAAACAAATATTTGCATAAAGTGTTTTGTGTAAAAGTTCCAAAAGCTATTAAGAGCTTTGTCAATGTATAATGATCATTTTGCTGTTTTCAGATGTTTGTGTAAATGTCGGTGATTAGTGTTCATTGTGCAGGTCTAATGTGCTATCATTAAATTATTTTATTTGTAGGCATTAGATCAGCCATCTGCTAAATAGTCAGGGGTCAGCAATGGATGTCCTGATGATCCGGGGTGAGTTTTAGGCCAGCTGATGGAACGGTTAGTTGACCTATTGAGCCAATGCAATTAACATTAATTGATCATGTGCTAGTTGTGACTTGCTTTTCTGTAATGTACGGAATATTCATTCTCATTTAAATATCTCTTCAAAATAAGTACTGGTATCTTGCTGTCTAAAATAGACAAGGTTTTGTTGAAAAGGTTTCAAGGTTTCTCGCAAGCAACCATGAATTCCTAGCTGCCAAAGAGTTACACTGTAGCGGTATAATTTTCAGCTATTATTGCACATAAAATACCTAAGAAATAAGTTTTCTTTTGTTTAATAAAAATATATTTCCTTCTGTTACATTTATATTATAAATAAATATATATATACACATATATATATATATATATATATATATATATACACTTAAGGTGCTGTTGACATGAAATTTTCACCAGATGTCGGTAACAACCAAAGTAATCCATACATACAAAGAAAACAAAACAAAGTTCAGAAATTAAGTTCTGTGTAATAGAGTGGAATGACAGGGAAAAAGTATTGAACACATGAAGAAAGGGAGGTGCAAAAAGGCATGGAAAGCCAAGACACCAGCTGAAATCTATCAGTAATTAGAAAGCAATCCTGCCCCTAGTCAGTGGAAATTAATATTAGCTGCTTCAGTCCCAACACCTACAGTGCCAGGATGATGAAGATGAAACAAGGGTGGACATTTCAGCGAGACAAATGATCCAAAACACAGCCAAGGAAACTCTCGATTGGTTTCAGAGAAAGAAAATAAAGCTGCTAGAATAGCCCAGCCAATCACCTGACTTGAATCCAATAGAAAATAAGAACTAAAGATCAGAGTTCATAGAAGAGGCCCACAGAACCTTCAAGATTTGAAGACTGTTTGTGTGGAAGAATGGGCCAAAATCACACCTGAGCAACGCATGCGACTAGTTTCTCCATACAGGAGGCGTCTTGAAACTCCCCGCCTTTCTGAAACGCGTCGATTTTTACAAAGCTCATCGGTCTGAAAAGCGAGGTGTGCTCTGATTGGCCAGCTATCCAGTGCGTTGTGATTGGCCGAATACCTCAAACGTGTGACGGAAATGTTACACCCCTTACCATACTGTGATGCCCTGTCCTTCAAAAGTTACGCCTTCTTTCTTTGCATGAACATTTGGGCGGTGTTATGCAAATCTTCCCACATAGTGATGTAGATATGTGGGGGCGTGTTTAAACGAGGCGTTTTAGGAGGGCGTGGACGAGTCTTAACTTTTATAAAGAATATCTCTTTGGGTTTGAGACTTTAGTCTTTGCAACTTTAGGGATCTTATCTATTCACGAACAGCTTGTAACACTCCAAAGAGAAAGGAAAACTTGAAATCGCATCATATGACCCCTTTAAGTTCTGAACTTAGGCCTATTTGTTTTGTTTTCTTTATATGTATGGATTACTTGGGTTGTTACCGATATCTGGAGAAAATTTCATGTCAACAGCACCTTTAGAAATATATTTACTGAAAAAAATGGTGACGTGTTCAATACTTATTTTATATACAATTGTTCAAAATAACAAATGTTTTCATTTGTTTTGATTAGAAATCAGGGCTATTCCACCAAATATTGATTTCTTAATTCTTCAACAAAGTTAAAACATTGGTATTGTGCTTTCTAAAAATGAATATAAACATAAAAAACTAATCTAAATCTAAAAACATGGCAGCTTTTTTGTTATTTTGACCAATTGTCATTTCATGCTCTAACAACATTTTTATTTAACATTTGGAAGAAATGTCATCAGTAGTTTACTGAATAAAACAAAAAAAATGTACTCATACATATAACTATAAATTGTAAATAAATTGTACATTTATTTTTTCCATGTAAAATAAAATAAAATCATGATGAGGTTAGTGAAAATATTTGAAGGGCAAGTACAAATCTGAAGTACTGACCCAAACGAATGAATTGAAAAATCCTAACCATAAAACTGATCCATCAACCACTACTTAATTTGCTCCATACTTCCAACCATAAACAAAAACACAAGAGTCACACAATCATCCCTGCATTAACAGAATGATTCAGTAAACTACAATGCTGATCTTTTGTCAGGGACACAAGAGAGGGAAAACCCCCTAAATTCAGGCTCAAATTCAGCTTATTCTCTCAGAGCAATCCGATCTCCAAAGAGAGTGCCTGAATCCTAAATTGAGCCTGGAAATCTAAGAGAGCCGGGGGAGTGATGGAGAGCTGACCGGTATGATAAAGGGAGAGACAGACAGAGAGGGGAATTTTGGAGTGAAGGAGGGGGAGAAGCAGAGCAGCTGTTGTTTCACAAAGAGGAAGGGGGGGAAGAGAGAGAGACAGAAGCAGGGAGAGAGAGAGAGAGAGAGAGAGAGAGAGAGAGATATTACAACCGC